>NW_010262325.1:3194-59004 GCF_000690775.1 Eurypyga helias
TCTCTCTCTCTCTAGACCCCTGAAGAGCTAGAGGATGACTCAGACTTTGAGCAGGAAGATTATGATGTTCGTAGCCGAACAAGTGTTCAGACTGAAGATGACCAGCTTATTGCTGGCCAGAGTGCAAGGGTGAGTATAAAACCTACATTAAGTGTCTATATACCCACAAATAAAGAGCTATGCCTCAAAAAGGAAATGCAGTGATTTCAAATCTTCAGGGTCACTTAAGAAGGGACAGGAGTAAGTTAAACTAGGTGTTTAAAGTTTCTTCATGTCTCACTTATTCGAAAAGCAATGACTTTATTGAATGATCTTCCATAGGCTTATGTGATGTCTTCTATCGGTCTTTGCTCTAGCTAGTGCCGTAGGAGGCCTTGCAGGTTTAGAATGTGCTGAAAACAGTAGGAGTAGTCAGCAAATTAAAAAAAAAAAAAAATCCTATCAAGGTACCAGAGGGATCTTAAACTAGTCATGTTTCTCAGTGTGCAAACCTGTCAAGAAGATCTCTTTAAGCTACCGAGTAGTTCCTGTAATTTAATTGTAACTGAAGACATTTGTTACTGAGTCATTGTAATTTTACCAGAGTAATTACATCATGATAAACTTGAGTCATTGTGATTTGTGACCTTAGCTTGTGCATGGGGATTGCAAATTAAGCTGATGATTGCTCCAGGGGTCACAGGTGCTGCAGAAGTGAAGTTTATTAACACTCTGGATTATGCCACCCTCTGATGAATGTTTACCTTTCAATAAATAGACTGCTCATCTTAGATCATAAGAAAAAAAAATCAGAATATAATTTTGGGGACTAAAGACATTATGAAAATATATTTCAGTGGAAAGAGAGTAAAGAAAAAAAAGAAAAAAAAGGCAGTAAAATTTTCCAGCAGAGAACCTTTGGAGAAGTGAGAATTACCTGAATTATTTTCATGGCTGTTTTGCACAGGTCTGCAGATTTTTTCTGATGGTAAAACTTGCTAAAAGTAAGGTAATTGACTAAATGAGAAGCATCCTCTGCACACACACTCAAACACCATAGCAAAAGCTGGTAACTGGAAAGGTGACAACTTACCTTCAGTTCTGGAAGAGGATTTTTAGGGCTGGTAAACCTGAAGACCAAAAGGCAATGAAGCTTTGAAAGATCAATTCAGAGGACCAGGAATGAGTTTTCAGCTGCTACAGGAAGACCAACAGTATGTTACAGCTTAACATAAGCATTTTACACCCTGAAAAGAAACAGACTAATGCAAACATAAATGAAGCTTACTTAGGGGTGTGGGAGAAATGTGTAACAGAGATACAGTGGAATGAACAGAGCTTTCTTTTTTCTTAATTTCATTGAATATTGAATACAGATGGTAAATAAACCATACCATGTGTCAGAAGAGCTGGTTTTCTATCACTGCATCCCAAGGACAAAAAATTTTGTCTGTGTATATCAAGGACATATCATATATGTCATTATCACCTAGATGAAGACCAGCTGGACTGTAGGTCACATCCCTGCAAGATAGGTGACCAGGACCTGGCACTGAAAACCATGCGGTCAGGAGAATTGCAGAATGATACTTGGATATCCTACCCTGAGAACAATGACAGAACTGTGTTTTGGATGCAGATGACTATCTTTGGGGGATTTTTTGTATTCTGCAGAGCATAAAGTCCTGTTTGATACATTTAAAAGCACTGACTACTAAAGTCTCAGGTACAGAAGTATTGAGATATAATTCTACTATTTCACAGTCTTTTTAAAATTTTTTTAGTTACATCTGGAAGTGGGTAGCATATGATCCTTTCTTGATCTGCAAACCAAGTAAAAACTGCAGTAATATTTTTACTAAGAATCTAGTTCACCTTGGGACTTAGGATTATGAAATTCTATTGCATATATTGTGGTTATTATCACTGCTGCTCTTAAAACCTTCTTCTTTGATCAGCTACACAATGAATAAACATAATATATTATAAAGACAGTCCCATTCCTGAATAACGTCAAATGCAATATGTCACAAGAAGCAACAAATGATGAAAACCTAAAATGAAAACACGCTAAGCAGGAGCTGCCCAGTCCAAAGTCTTGAGTGACTCACTGAAATGTGTCTGCTCAGAAGAACAGGGTATTATTTGAAGTTTTTCTGTAAAACAGCAGGATTTTTATTTGTGGAATGTAATGGATTTGTTTAATATGCTTACGCCATAAAGCTATTAGTATCTTAGTAGAAAAACTGGTGTTGGTCTTCCATAGAAATAAAACTTAAATATATGAGCTTGCATTAGATATAGGACATAGGTTCTTTGAACATGCATCAGCAGCTGGAACAGATATGTTAAAACACTGTGTACCAGGGTGTGCGGATGAAGCTGCCCACAGAGAGAAACCACATGCAAAACTTACAGATCAGCTTTGCAAACTTTACTATTTGCATCACATTCTCTTAATTTTAGTTAATTCATCTATTCTCGTGGGTTTTATGTATATTATATATTTATTTATTAGCTTGACTTACACTGTATTTTTCTGTGGAAAGACTAATATGCTAACATTTTAAACTGCTGACTTACATTGATAAGGCCTCATTAAACTCATTTGTTGAATTTTAATTTTATTAACTTGCAAATTTCTCATTTTCCAATCTACTTTTTATAACCTTTTTTAATTTCAGTTTTGGAAAAGGTCAATTATGAATTTTTGAAAGCCAGGAGCATTTTAAGAATATGTAGAGAAAGACTTCAGCTGATTGAAAGTGACATAAACAAGAAAAAGAGTAATGACACTTAAATATGTCTCACACCCCATTAAATGCATAATATAGTCTTCAGAACCCCTAAAGCCAAATAGTAGCTCAACTTGGAAATCATTATTAGAAGTGTCCCTTAGATTTTCAAAAGTAATTATGATAATTTTATAGGGTTTTCTTTTTCAGGGGTTGGGGGTGGGGCAAGGAAACTTCTGCTTTGTTGATAATGTCGGGCCAGATTAGTATCAACTTGTGTATTGCCTTCTTACATATTTTCCAAGAGACAGTAGGACTACTAAATGTTACTGAAAGGTACATTCATTGCAAGTAATTTCAACTCTGTTATCTTAGAGTCAGAATCTTACACTCATTTAAGTTGGAAAGACCTTTAAGATCATTGAGTCTATCCATTAACCAAACTCTACCGAATTCATCACTAAACCATGTCCCCAGGCACCACATCTACACATCTTTTAAACACCTCCAGGGCTGGTTACTCTACTTCCCTGGTCATCCTGTTCTAATGTTTGACAAGCTTTTTGGGGAAGAATTTTTTTCCTAATATCCCATCTAAACCTGCCCTGCTGCAACTTGAGGACTTTTCCTCTTATCCCATCATTTGTCACTTGGGAGAAGAGACCAACCCCCACCTCTCTACACCCTCCTTCCAGGTAGTTGTCAATAACTACCTTCAATAAGGTCTCCCCTGAGCCTCCCTGCAACTTGAGGACTTTTCCTCTTATCCCATCATTTGTCACTTGGGAGAAGAGACCAACCCCCACCTCTCTACACCCTCCTTCCAGGTAGTTGTCAATAACTACCTTCAATAAGGTCTCCCCTGAGCCTCCTCTTCTCCAGCCTGAACACTCCCAGCTCCCTCAACCTCTCCTCACAGGACCCTTCCCCAGCTCCATTGCTCTTCTCTGGACACGCTTCAGCACCTCACTGTCTTCCTTGTAGTGAGGGGCCCAAAACTGAGCATAGGATTTGTAGTGCAGACTTGCAAGTGCCCAGTCTGGGGGGACAATCACTGCCCTAGTCCTGCTGACTACACTGTTCCTGATGCAGGCCAGGATGCTGTTGGCCTTCTTGGCCACCTGGGCACAGTGCCAACTCATATTCAGTCAGCCCTTGACCAACACCTCCACGTTCTTTTCCGACAGGCAGCTTTTCAGCCATTTGTCCCCAGGTCTGTTGTGTTGCAGGGGGTTGTTGTGACCAAAGTGTAGGACCCAGCGCTTTGCCTTGTTAAACCTCATTCAGCTGACCTTGGTCCATCAATCCAGCCTGTCCAGATCCCTCTTAGGGCCCTTCTACCCTGAAGCAGATCAACACTCCCACCTAACTTGGTGTCATCCGCACAGTTACTTAGAGTGCACTCGATCCCCAGTGACTCGATCAAGTCACTGATAAAGCTATTAAAGGGAACTGGTCTTAATACTGAGCCCTGGGGAACACATCACTGGTTGTCCACTGGAATGGATTTAATTCCATTTGCCACCACTCCCTGGGCATATCCTTCCAGCCAGTTTTTTATCCAGTGAAGAATATGACTGTTCCTGAGCAGCCAATTTCTCCAGGAGAATGCTCCTGGAGAGCATTAGCCTTTTTCTCCTCCTTTGTCACTGTTTCCCCCTGCATTCAGTAAAGAATGAAGATTCTCCTTAGCTCTCCTTTTGACACAAATGTATTTATAAAAATATCTTTTGTTGCCTTTTACAGCAGAAGCCAGGTTAAATTCTGGTCAGGCTTTGACCCTTCTAATTTTCTCCCTGCAAAACCTCACATCCTTGTAGTCCTCCTGAGTTGCCTGCCTCTTCTTCCAGAGCTCATAAACTCTCTTTTCTTTCCTGAGTTTCAGCCAAAGATCTCTCTTCAGCCAGGTTGGTCTTCTTCCCTGCCAGCTCATCTTTCAGCTCATGGGGACAGCTTGCTCCTGTGCCTTAACATTTAATTCTTGAAGCATGTCCAGCCTTCCTGGACTCCTTTGCCATTCAGGACTGCCTCCCAGGGGACTCTGCCAACCAGGATCCTAAACAGGCCAAAGCCTGCTCTCCAGTACGAGGTAGCACTTTTGCTGTCCCCCCTCCTTAATTCTCTGAGAATTAAAAACTCTTACCATTTCATGAACGTTGGCAGGCCACTCCCAGGCTTCTTTCTAGCAAGCCTGATTTTATCCCTTTCCCCCTTCAAATCTAGTTGAAAGCTCTCTCAGTGATCCCTGAAAAACCCTGTGCAAAGATCCTTCTGCTGCTTTTAGACAGGTGTCCTTCGTCTGTCGCCAGCCTGTCTGGTATCATGTAAACCAACCAATGATTAAAAAGCCCCAGATTCTGCTGATGACACCAGAAACTTAGAGCCCAGTACCGATCTTGCATGTCGTAGCTTATTTTAGTGTTCGGTTAAGCAGAAAATCTTTATTTCTGATAGAGAATGAGACTAGGGGAAACAAAGGCAATTCACCCTACCTTTTCTGATAGATGCCATTCATTTTGTTCATTGGGAAAGTCAAGATTTAACAGGAATTTTCTATAATGTTTCTGTGTCAGCTGATGGATAATCTGTATATTGTGAAATCACATATATAATTTTTAAATTCTTGAAGGTGTAAGAAGAGCTAGAAAGATCCTGTGAATTTGTTTTCTACTATCCTAACAGAAATCAAAATTCTACTGGATTTTTTTTTTGGCATCCTCAACTCCCATAAAAAGAAACTAGAAGCTGGGCACACTGATTGAAGCACTGGAAACATATATAATTTCTAGCTTCCTTTTTTCATTTTTTCTCTAGGCCATCATGGCTCAGCTTCCACAGGAGGAGAAGGCTAAGATTGCTGAGCAGGTAGAGATCTTCCACCAAGAAAAGAGCAAACTGGATGCAGAGGTAGCCAAATGGGACGACAGTGGTAATGACATCATTGTTTTGGCAAAGCAGATGTGCATGATTATGATGGAAATGACAGACTTTACTAGGTAAGAACAAAACAACCTGGGCTGAGGTTTTCTTCAGACACCCCACATCTTTCTTTTTGTTGCAGTGTATAGCCTATTGAGACCATTTGCTGTGTTTTGGGGGACGCAAAGCCACGTAACACACATCATATGTAATGGGATGAGTTGTACAGTTGTCCACACATGACTGCTCTGGATATTTCTCCAAATGGGATTAATCAAATGAAGATTTTGTCCCATTTGCAAATCTATTTTATTTGCAGATCATCTTGAATTTCAGCAGCAAAGATAGTCTGTGACCTTACAGACACTGAAATGACATTTCGTTTAGTACCCATCTAAATGCATGTGCCTTTCTGAACTTTCAACATTTCAACACAATTTGTGTAAATCAAAAATAATGGCAAAACTATTTATACCATTTTGAACACTGAAATTGTTTCCAAAAAATATCTTAAATGAAATGAAACTGGTTTGATCTAATACTTTATTGGAGCCTGCCAGTAATGTTTTTATTTGCTTTCATTTCTTTTTTCTATTGATGTCTTGTTCTTTTCTAAATGCAAAGCATCAAAAGGGCATTCATTAATGATATGATACAAACAGAATTATTTTGGTTATATATAGTCATATTGTTAATCACACCAGGGAGAACATTACAAGATTCTTTGAATTACAGATCACTGTAATAAATTAAAGGTTTTGTAGTGTTTATTTTTAATAGCGGTAAATGGTATGTATCAAAATGTGATTAGACAAAATTGGACGAAAATCTTCATGTTTCTCTTCAGAATTAAAATAAGACATCTATTTATTCATCTCACTGAGATGCTCAAACAGATTTCTTAATCTCCAGCTGATCAAATGCCTTATGTCTTGAGTCTGCAACCCATTTTGAAGGAGACAGTCTCTGCATTGATAATATAGGGTTCACACATACCTTATATATGTATGTATGCATATATGTATGTATAGATAGACAAGGCGGGTGTGTATAAATGCCATTAATTTGCAAATAACTTGACTATTTGCACTTGCATAGTTACTTAATTGGTAATAGACAAGAGCAAACATTTTTATCCATTTTAAATTTAATTATGCACATAGAAAGTTTGCTTATTTTAATAGATTACTAATATATTTCTTTCCAAGTAATTATTCTCTCAACCTTTTTTTTTTTTTTTAAGATTATTCTTTTTCCAGTAGACTCACAACTCCTGTACACCAAATGACAGTGTAAAACCTCCTGTGAAGGTGGTATTTTAGAGGAATCTTAATTACTTTTGTATCTGTATTGTCTTTGGGTCTCTGAACTTTCTGCCCAAAACCACAGTGAAATATTGTCCAAACAATGCCATCATTTCATGGAAGGAAGAAATAACATTCTAAAGTAACAGCCCAGAATATGAACACTCTGCAACCTCCCAGACAGCCTTTGATACATTGAGCATCAAATTGAAAGTTTTGTAATTACATTTTCTACCATCAAAAGAACAGAACTAATATGGGAATGAGAGAAAACTACTGTCATATTTGAAGTAAATTAAAAAAAAAATCAAAGTGCACCTCTGTCTACATCATGTTCAATAAAAATGTGTTTAACATATTCCATTAAAACAGAACAAAGCCTTTCACACCTTTTTGGTTGACTCTAACCTCAGTAGTGTTAAAATAGAATAATTTGTCAAATGCATGGAGTCTGTGTCACTCAGATCTGCTAATGTAATTAATGTAGAAGCATATGAGGTCACTATGAAGGATTTCTACTACAATTTATGTTCAACAAAAGTGGGATACTTGTATTTCAATATCTGTTTAAGGTGAACATGAAAGTATGCAAAGAAGATAACAATGGAAATATATTTCATCTTGTTATTCTTGGCATTGCAGATAAAAAGATGCAAAAATAATACTGTGTTGTACTTAGAAAAAATGTCTTCGGTTTTGGTTTAAAAACACCCTATATCTGATCATGTTATGATTTTCCATCCACCTTGTCTGAAGCTGTACTTCTCCTCATAGTATTAAAAAAAAAAAAATTTTTAAAAAATCAGCTTACTTCCAATTCAGCCACTTTCAGGAGCAGTAGCAAGTTTATTACTGTCTGAAGCAAAATCAGAAAAAGTATTCAGTGAATATTTACTTTTTGTTTATATACATTTTGGTAACTTTAATGACTAAATTCAGCGTTTTGTGCATTACTTTAAGAATACAGTGAATGATCAGTCCTAAAGCTAATTATACACATTTTAAGTGTAACATTTAAGTGTAACATAAGTATTATATTTCAAGTATCTTTGTTTTCTGACAGAAATCTCCCAAAGAAAGGTTTTTTTAAAATGTGCCATGCTTGCTCTAGACATGACAGGCTTAACATTTAGCACTGGATTGGGAATAACATAATTTTGAAATTTTTATGTATTCCAGAAAGAATGTTGGCTTAATGAGCACTTAAAAAGGCATATACTATTACATATAGTTCATATACTTGGAGGCGCCATCAGACTAAATTGCTTCTGAGGTGTTTTGTAAGAGAGAGGAAATACAGCAGACCAATTTCTTAAGGAAGATGTTCTATAAAGTAGTTAAAAGTTGAGGTTGTAATAAATTAAGAAGTCATTTGTTTTACTATTTTAAAATCAAACACTGAACAGTGTCACTAAAACTGTTCCCTTTCATGATTTATTTAGATTGTATATAACTGTGTTGTATTTCACAGAGGTAAAGGCCCCCTGAAGAATACATCAGATGTCATTAATGCGGCCAAGAAGATTGCAGAGGCAGGATCAAGGATGGACAAACTGGCACGGGCAGTAGCTGATCAGGTAACATCAACAATGTGCAGAAATATAACATCTATCAATGAGTTGCCTTTTACAGGAAAATATTATCTTTACTTGCCAGAAAAATACCTGTTGAAAGCCATTGCCTGGATACTGATCTACCCATTGAATAGGAGTTGTTTATTCTATACCAATCAACTTGATTTTTACAGTGTGGGTAATTCATGAATGAATCTCTAATTCTTAGAAATGCCTGAATTTTTCCACAGCTTCATGTCTGGACCCAGGTAATTTTATTACAAGTAGACTGATATATTTGCTGTCCTCTAAGCAGTAGTAAAAAAATGGTGGTCTGTTACTCTTGCCTAGGAATCATTATATTCTTTTCAGCTCTTTCTTCCAGCAGATTCCCTTGATGTCACACACTTCTTTTTCAGGATTTCCTGACTCCGTTTCTTCTGCTTTGCACCAGGGTATTGTGCTTTCACTTTACAGCTCTCTGCTCCATGCTTTAGGGTCTGTGTCCTCACTCCCATTATCAAATTCATGTCACAAATGCAAAGATGAAATTGCTATATTCATCCCCTTTCTTTCAAATTGGATTATCCATCCATCTGGAGAGCAAAAGCAAGCATCATATTAAAAGTCAAGAGCCAAATTTCAAATCTAGGTTCTATGCATCTAATTCTAGATATAGGCAAATTAAGTTTGACTATTTTTTCCCTTGTAAACTTCCTATAGTTTCTTCCATAGAATCATAGAATGGTTTGGATTGGAAGGGAACTCATTTCATTGTCATCAGAAACAATTTTGCTGGAAGTGGAAACTCCTAACTTCCTTGCCTGTAATCTTTCTTGTCAAAACTAGTATTTCTTTGTCTTTTTTAGGTAAGCATGTAATAATGTGTAACACATCCTGCAGGGGAGTCTGGGCCAGCCTGGCAGGAGACCTAAAGACACGCATTTTCCAATAACCTTAGGAATGTTGGGGTTAGGTTTTCTCCATTATCAACAAGCTTTTTTCTTGTAGTTAACCCATTCCAATCCTTCAAATGTAACATTAGTTCATTTTAATATAAGAAATAAGAAATCCTTCTGTCAGCTGATTAAATTCCTACTCTACAATATTTGTAGAGATGAAATATTTTTAAGAAACATGAAGAGACTTGCTATGCTTCCTTAAATTTCAGAGACTCTAACATGCAAACTTTAATAATAAACAGTAAAATCACCATGAGAATGAAATCTTTGTTTTAATGCTTGAAAATTAACGATATTTTACAGAACTTCAGAGACTCCCATGCAATAGAAACTTTTTATGGACAGTTGCATTTTTAATTACTGTTCCGATGAGACAGATCTTACTTTTTCATTTGCTCCAAGTAATTTGTATTTAAAGCCTTGTCAGCTCTCTAGAAGTATTGCTGTAAAGTTCATTTCTTTCAGTTCATAGACTTCAAGAATAGGGTAAATATTTCTATATTAAATTGTCACCAGTAGGGAGAAGAGTTCTCTTAGGGATTCATGCCTGAAAGATGTGGCAACCATCTGAGAAAAAGAGGCATTATAACATTGTCATAAGTATAGAGAAGATTAAAGCTAACAGCCACAATGAACCTCCAGCTTTGTTTATTGTTAAAGGGAGAGAAAAAAGCAAAGTGGCTGCTTTCAGAGTCGTAGATGACACTATATGCAACTACTTCACTGCAAACATATTCCTTGCCAGCATTAGCTGCTGGGGCTAGAGCAGTCATCTCAAGTCAGAGGCTGTGATACTGTTGACTTGTGTGTATTTAATTCTATCAGGTTTTCTTAAAGTGCTCTGATAACACTTTACAAAAATTGAAATAAACTTTGTGAGTTGTTAAAGACGTTTGGATGTACCTAAATCTTTGTTCCCCACACTAGACATTCAAAGGACATTGTCATTCAGACTTTGTTGGGTAGCTCCAAAGAGTATTTATTGGAGACGTGCAGTTAGCAGTGGACCCTTTTAGCAGTGTTTCCTCAGAGTGAATTACTGAGGTCTGTTCTCTTGAGGCAAGACTTTGAATATTAACTACAAGAGTGTTGTTTATTATGCTGTTGGTATTGTGGGGAATGATGCAGTTTCTGTTAAGAGTCCCAAAGACTATGAATAAATTATTCTTGAGCCTTTTCTAGTTATATTAATTATAAAACCTTTACTGTGTCTACCACATTTGTCCTGATGTAGTTCATATCAAAACACATTTGAGATGCACAGAATCCAAAATGGTACAGGACTGTAAATAGACTTGTCCCTAGTATGAAGAGGTATCCCTTAGGCATGCAGAGGGACCAGCTAATCTCATTGTGTTTTTGAGAAGGGCTGCAAGAGTGACGTCGTCTCCTGAGAGACTCTTTAATATGTCACTTACACTTTAGTAAATAATCTCCTTCTGGCACAGATTCGGGTATTTATGCATTAACAATAAGCTTGCCAAATCTGTCAATACCAAACTCAAACAGCCACGTATCTGCCTCTTGAGTCCTTAGTCTGTCAGTAGGTGGCCTGACTTCTGCCAAGCCTGAAGCAGAGCTCTGTCTTCTGAGAGTCTGCATAAATGCTAGGGAAACCAGCAAGACAGTCAAGAATTGGCATTACAGTGGATGTAATCAGTCAGAACTGGATTTATCCGGACTTTAACTGATCTATGTTTTATCTTAACCCAGCTGGTAACCTAGAGTTTCAGGTAAAATGTGGTTTTTTGCCTGCTCAACACATTCTTCTGTTCTGTACAAAATGCTTTCATAAGTGAACCTCCCTACAAACATAG
Organism: Eurypyga helias; assembly: GCF_000690775.1. Taxonomy (NCBI): domain Eukaryota; kingdom Metazoa; phylum Chordata; class Aves; order Eurypygiformes; family Eurypygidae; genus Eurypyga; species Eurypyga helias. The sequence continues at coordinate 14,464 of NW_010262325.1, forward strand.
TAATCATATTATTTTCATTGTCTTTTGTTAGTGGCTGACAGAGAGGTTTCTTTTTTGAAAAAGGTATCGTGCATCTTCAAGTTACAATTTGTAAATCTTCAGTTTAATGAAAGGTAGAGTTTGAAATTTCACGTTTCATCAACACCCCATGTAAAGACAAAGTGAAATGGATCCACCTAATACACAAACATTGCCACTATCTCCTCTGATTACCTCTCTATAATCATATAAATTCAGCTGCATCTAATCAAATATTTCTTTTTTCTGTAGTGCCCCGATTCAGCCTGCAAACAGGATCTGCTAGCCTACCTGCAGCGCATTGCCCTCTACTGCCACCAACTCAATATCTGCAGCAAAGTGAAGGCAGAAGTTCAGAACCTGGGAGGAGAACTTATTGTATCAGGGGTAAGCTGGTATTTGTATTTAGCCATTTACGTTTCCCATGTAGCACTTGAAAGGTAGCATTTTTGATGGCTATAAGGTAGAAAACAAAAATGCAGTGATTCATAAACAAGCTTTTTAAAATGTTATCGCCATTATTCCAGACCTGACAGTAACTTGCATAGAGCAATTTGATTTTCCAATTACCCTTTGTTTATGCTAACCTTGTAAAATCTTCATTCTTCCAAAAGAGAAGTAATTTCATAGCCTAGAAAGTCATTGCCTAGCTGTGAATATTATAATTATTTGGAGCTTTTGTATATTTACTCATTATACATCTTCTTTCCTTTGTTAGTACTGGTAATTTCCTTCCTCTGTGCAGAAGCCAGCTCTGTATGAAGTGCATATTGTTAAGATGGTGATGACTAATGGGATTTCATTCACTCAGGTTCCAATGCACACTAGGTTTAGCAAAAACTCTGGAACGCTTGCAAAATATTTTAATTTTTGATGCACATGCTGTTTTCAAATACTATTGGCAAGCACAATAATTATATACTCTAATTGCCATCCAGTGATTTCAGTTATTTTCAATGAATGCTAACTTTATACACACGATATTTTTTAGAAATAAACACAGGAATATGCAGCAGTAGTAACGTTATAAACAATGAGTTTTCTAAATTTTAAAATTATTTTTTCTTTCCTTCTCCTAATATTGGAACTCTGTGCCTTTGGGAGATTACTAGAACCAAGCAATAGCGCTTGCTGCTCTTCATGATTTTCTTGTTCTTTTAACTAATCACCCTAGTATTAGTCCCAAGACACCTTTCTTAACTTCTAAATCAAATACAGACCATCTGTATACAAAATTGTAATAAGTTTCACTCTCCTAAGTTGGTTTTCAAAATTATGGTTATTTGTGACACCCAAGATACTTGAAACAAGATTGTTTTCAAATGCAGTTTTGAAAAAGCACCCTTTCATTGTTTAAGCCCAATCAAGTATGAAGATTGTTAGGACAACTAACTTGTGCCCTTCATTTCATCCATAATATTCCCCAGTGAAATAAATCACTGGCCTTCCTCAAACATATCAGGTCAGAGCAAATGTTCTCAACTACATAACATTTTGATTTTTTATAAAGCACTGTAGAAGGTCTTAAACATTTGCCAGGCTTTCTTTGATCAAACATTCTAAAGTCATATATGCAATCCTAAAAGGAGCTGCTTAAACATTCCTGTGTCTGTCCTGCAATTGGTCTTCACTTCTTGACGTATGTACATATGTAATTTTAATACCTTGATCTTCCCACAGCAATGAAAAGATCCTCTTCCATTTTCCTGATATTAATGGAGTGATCTGTCCTTTATATCATTGTCAGCTATGCTGCATAGTGAATGCTATGATCTTTTCTTACCTACTGCCATCCGGATTCAGCTTTTCATATCCATTGAGTTGTCATATTCATCTATCTATAACAATTACGAAGATCAGTGCTTCTGCCAGCTTGGCTTTTGTGGTTGTGTGTGTTTCTTTTTCAAGTCTCTTTATCAGTGTATGTGGATGCTGAATAAGCCATCGTGGATCTCTAGCATCTGTTTGTTATTGGAACATCACCATCCGTTGTGAAACTTAAGTGGCCAAACTGCTCAACTTCATCATTTCTAGTCTGGCATTGTTAGCATCTGCTGCTTACCAGGCTTCATCACCATTGTGTTTCTGTTTGGTTGGTTTTTTACAGTCATTTTCAGACAAAGGTAAAACTAACTTCAACCACAGCAATTATTTGAGTCTGTTCCAAAGAGTCAGTAATACTGACATGCAGAAAAGTTTAAGATTGCCCAGCTTGCTTCTTCTGCTATTGCTCTGAACAGGAGGTGATACAGAAGAGCTGAACTCCTGTGCATCCCTTTTTGAGAGACTTATCTTATCTGGTCTAACACAGTTAGTACAGTGCTTTCCTGATAGTGTTTTCCAAGCTGTTTATCTTCAAGGTTCTGGGTACTGTATGCTCCTTTGCTATCCAGAGATCTGGTATCCAAGTGCACATCTACATCTGCTTGTCTACTTGCTGCTTCTGCTTCCATCTTCTTCTTCATTTTCTCTTGGATAGCCAATTACAAATAAACAGTATTTTATTTACATTGAAATGAAATACCATTATTTGGCACCTTGCATACAGTACAGTGTTAAAAGTACAATAGAAATCCAGAATTCAAGCTTCCCAACCTATGGCTACAAAAGTAAATTTATGTGAATGCACTATATTTAAGTGTTTTGATGTAAATATGAAGCACCAGGATGACTACTACTATAGTGTAATTTACTACTGTGTTTATGAAGAACCATCATATAATTCTGATTGATTTAAAACATGAGTTATGATTCAGAACTATTATGGGGAGTACAATCTCTGCCTGAATTTTTGCATTAGAAACAAAATTAATCAATATTTATAAATTAAATTATGCATGCATATGTATGTATGAATCTATGTGTGGGCATATGTATATTTATGTATAAAGGAAAGAGACATAAAACCAATTAAAACCTAAAAGACAGATGAAAGCCACCCCACAGTTCTTATAGTTCTTTTAGAGAAAAATGTGTTGCAACAACTTCAAAAATACTGTGTACATAACATATAATGTGTGTTATATATCTTTTGGTGAAACTTCTGTTTCTTCTTTTTTTCCCCACAAGATTCAGTAGTTCACTGTGGTTTACCTCTGAAAATAAGCATAAAGGTGATCTTGTTTGCTTTTTCCTCATAGCGTAGCATATGAAGGGCTTCTTTTTGGCATCATTGATTTTTCTGCAAATAGAAAAACAGATCAAAAAGTAAGAAAATGTCAAACTCCTGAAGTGTAAATTATTTCAGTAAAGGAAAAAAACCCACTGTTATTTTTCCCTTTCCTTCTTCCACACGTTTTCCCCCAGCCCTTTCTCTCCTTTGGTCTTTTCCATGAAATTCCCTGCATGCAGATAGCAAAATTATTTTCACCAGATAAGTAGGATCTGGTAATTGAGAGTTAGCATACATCAGCCTAACCTCAATAATACCAATGGAGCAAGGCCAGTTTAAACTATCTTTTGACTTGGCCCTTTATGTTGCAACCTGAGACTCTTAATTCCTGATTCCAATTGAGTTTTGAAAAATAAAGTAAAGAAAACCTATGTGATATCTGTTCTTCAGTGAGGAGCCTTGTAAACTTGAAGACTGTAGGAAAGAAAGTAAAGGGGTAAGGAGGATGTTAGATAAAAGCAAAAAGGAATTAATTTAAAAAAATTAAAAAAAGAATTAAAAAATGTGTAAACTGTGTAGATGATATCCGTTTTCCTAGTCCCTTCTACCTTGGTCCATAAAAATATATATGTTTCTGTAATTTTAAGTTTGAATATTCAATTTCTATTTCCCCTCTCTGAATAAACAACTTCCTTTAATAAAACCGCAGACTAAAAGCACTTCAAAATATTTTTTTTCTTGTTTTAGCTTATTTAATGTAATGCATATTTGCTTCATAATCAGTTGCACCATTGTATTGGAACTAATCCTCTGAGGTGCTGAGAATATGCTACTCTCAGTGAAGTAAATACCATTTATATATACTTAGCTCATGGTAATAGATAGCCTTTTTGTGGTAACTACTTATGTTGAGTAGAGTTAGTTTTAACCATGATGTTTGTTATTTGGATAAGAATTCAGACTTTTAACTCTAGGGCTGCTTTATTTTTTAGTATTCCTGTCTGACTCTTGTTAGCTAGACCATTACAATAAAGCAGATCTATCTATTAATTTCTTACTCTAGAATAAATATTCCCTTGTTTTGTTTACTGATCCTCTGAAGCTGATCAGCTCACTTGCCTACTATCCATTTAGGCTATGAGCTTGTATGTTTTTTATATTCTTATCTTAGTAGGTTTGTTACAGTCTTTTCCGAAGGATTAGATTGAACAGAATCTAAGAAAATGTCTTATTCAAGGCAGCCTCCTACCACGTTCAGGTTTGATTTAGAACTCAACAGATATAATCAGCTGTATTATCAGAAAATTTGTTCAAAGAGTCGAAACTTCTCAGCCAGATCAATATGCAGTGTCACACAGAGAAACAGCCGTGTACAATTGAACATTGTCCAAAAATAATGAATCAATAGCCAAAGCACATTCCAAACATACTTTAGCTGGGTCCAATTTCCAATTATTTTCAAAGGCCCATTTATCTTAGCATAATAGGCTCAGCTATGATACTAAGAGAGGATTTGGAGATACAAGACAGTTTAGTTAAGATTGTGTCTTGATCTAAGCGTTCTTGCTTGGTGAGTTTAAGTGAGGACTTTGGAGGGAAAAAGGAACATGGAAGGGCTGGACCCACCCCATTAACTTTGGGTAGGACATTATGAAAATTCCCAGAACACCAGGACTGGGAGGTTGAATTCCTAAAGAATTTAACAGATATGGTATATACTGCAAAATAATTGCCTGTATGCTTATTCTTGATCAGTGATAAGTATAAGGTAACTGGAAATAGCTGGTTCTCATAAAAAAAAAAGAATGAGCCTCTTATTATTTATCACGGAATAAATAACCAGCAGTTACTTCAGGTCAGCTGGCAAAAAGCTACCCTATCAATTCTATGTATGGATCTCCCATCTAATAAATGAAAATGGTTTAAAGCTCATGCTTTTCTTTCATTTAAGTCTGAATCATCCTAAACTACCTTATGCTGTAAAAGCAAGTTGATATGCATATGGGCAGCGGAGTATCAAGTTGCTACTTATGAATTCTATAGACTCAAAGAAAAGTCAGGTAATTTGGAGTTCATCTGCTATTAAAAGTGAGTAAGGCCGTCTTTTACTGAATTTGGATTAAGAGCCTGTACATAAGCAGTTACTTAAGAGCCACTGATGTGGTATTTCATTTCACTGCATCACAAACCAGAAGGTTTTTTTCCTTTGTTTGTATGTTTTCAAGTAGGCTATCAGAGAGAACCTTTGCATTTAAAATGCTTAAGAGTATGGAGAAAATGTTGATTTGGTGTTTGGTAAGTAAAGTAATTTAATTACTTCTGAATTAGGCAAGAATTTAGCATTATGTAAAAGAAAGCTTGAGGAGAGAAAGTTGTCAAATTAAGAAAACTGTTGGGTTTCTTTTCTTCAAGATTCTCAGGAGTGCAAAAAGGTTACTCCTGTTTTTTAGCTAGCAACAAAATAAGTTTCACTATTGATTTATAACAGAAATGAAAGAATACTACATGAAGTATATTCAGGGAAGCAGTCTGACAAACCAGGGCTTGTAGATATTTCTGGGCTGGGCTGCTTTTGCTGGCAAGCTGTCGGTGTTTTCAGTAGAAAACACCTGAGCTAAGACCTAGCTCTAGTTAATGATTAATACATACCACTAATAGAAATTTTGTGTTTTCTTGGGTAGTTGTTCAGCTTTCCTGGAACAGAGGGTAAGAGCAGTTATTTCTAAATTATTTCTGTGTTCATGTTTGTTGGACAGAGAGTGCTAGAAAGAGTTACACACCACAAAGAGAGATGGTCCTATGTCTAAGCTGACATTATTGCAAGACTAGTGTTTGGGATATGGTAATACATGACTATTGGATAAACCACAAGTGAATATACTCAAATTGGTGAAAGTGAAAGATGGACCCAGGGGCCATATAGGTAATTACTAAATTTCTGAAGAATATAATTTAATTTTATTTTTCTGGGTTACTTTTTGGTTTAGGGTTTTTTCAGTTTTTTGTTGGTTTGTTTTTTTTTTTTTTTTTCCAAGTTGCTTTTCATCTTTACCCACTGTTTCACTCACAGAATTTTAGTAAGAAGTGAGAATGGGAAAAAGGGAGTTTGCAAATGAGAACAGTGTATCATATTTACAAATGTTCTGAAAATAATGTGTGATGGGACTCATGGAAAGATATTTGTTTAGGATGGAGTTGGTTGAAAAGAGTTGTGTTTTGAAATTTGGAACAAAAGCATTGGGTAAAGGAGAGGACTTTGGAAATAATAAGGAAGTAATCTAAAGAACTTGAAATATGAGATATGAAAAGGTCAGGGGAAGAAAAAGCTAAACCAAAAGCAAGATAGGAATATGAAATTAAAGAGTTGCAATGGTGGGAAAGGACTGAGATAAAATCAGGACCATAAAGTTGTTTGAACTCCACAATAATCTCTAATTCTCCTAATACTTCCATTAGATCAAGCAAGCAGAGAAAATAATGACTTGAAGTCCTTATTTCTGCTCTGGTTACCACTGTAAAAAGATTGCTTCCAGAACAGGAAGGCTGAGGCTTAGCGGGAAAAGTGAAAGACCTTGATTTACAGTGTATATTCTCATAGGCTCATGGCAACTGCTTTGGAAGAAATGAAAGAAATGAAAAATACGGGGGGATATTTCAGCTGTACTTTTTGGGATGGAAATATATTTAAGTAACCCTTACATATGTATTTGAATGTATGCAGACATATTAATACATGAGAGGGTGAAACAAAGCCAGAGTAAGTGTACACTGTTCCAAAATATATGGCTATATGAAGCATGTGATACTTACAAATATAAAGGCTTTGATAAGCCTTTATTTGGAACAAATAGTTTGAGCTTTTCTATTTGTGACTAATAGAGGAGTCTCCAACTCTTTCTGGCACAGGCCATATCCCTCAATACACTGTCAAAGAGAGGGACTACCTGATGATGTGGTAGCATAAAAAATTTATCATCCTGACACTGAGTCAATTTACTATTCCTGAAGGATAATAGAATCACTAAGTTATACAGGTTAATCAAAATGAGTGCTGATAAAATTCCTCATGGTCATATATTCATTATATATGATGTATTTTATGGAAACACTGTCTTAGGGGTTTCTGAAAGTGAAGGATTCCTATTATCCTATGAAACAGATCAAAGACGAATAAAAAAAAATACATAAATAAATGTATCTAAAGGGGCTTTAAAGCCATTTACAATACCTCTTCCAAATACTTAACAATAATAAATATTTAGTTCATTAAAGGAAGCTTACCTGTTGCTTCCCAACAAAGGTAGTGCTGACCAGGAACCAAGAGAGTTTATGCAGTTGGAATACTGGAGGAGGGTTCAAGCCCTCGGTAGACCGTGCAGCAGCTGAGCAGATCTAGGGTTGACAATCAACTCATTTCAGGGCAAAATTGCCTAAGAGACCTCCAGAGGTATCTTTCAAGTGACATTTGTATGGCATTTTGGTTCAGCTAAATGAAAGATCCCATAGGATCTTATTTTCATATCTGTGAGTTCACATGGTTTTGCCTTTCTAACTTGCTGGCTTGGACAATAGTATGTAGCCTGAGTTTTGGGGATCTGGGGGTCATGAGTGTGATCCACGTAAATAGTGCAGATGACTTTGGAAAGGTTGATTTATTTTTATTAGCATTATGGTTATTTCTTCAAAGCAGCTGAATAAAGTTGGTGGATTGCTGGTGAGCAGAGTTTACATTATGTAAAACAAAGTAGATGAATGAAGATTAAGACATACTGAAAAATTCAACTATAAAATACTTCTTATGAACTAATCCCAGATAGTTTCTTTGAAGCTACAGTATTATGATATAAGGCTATATTCAGGCCTAAGAAAATATCTCACTGTATACAAATGCACATGTAAACACATACACACATAAATAGGAAACAATATATTCTGCACAAATGGAAAGATGTTATTGAGAATTGCATTTGCAAAGTAAAATCACACCGCACTTGTCTTCATTAGAATATATTCACAGAGACAAGAAGCGCGCACACCCTCTATATGTCTACATTTAATATGTTAAAATTTAGACAAGTCAGACTTTTATCCTTATTAAGAAGCATTTTGGCTACAAAGGACATACTCTTGTGCTTTATCAGGTAACAAATGTTCATGAATTTCTGAAAATTATATTTATTGAAATTCCTCATTAGAAGACTTTACTGCAACAAAAAGCATTTCTGATACCAAATAATGTTAAGACATTTAATTCCATGAAAACAAAGCAAAGTGTTATATGTACAGGATTGAGGCTTGAAACAACTATGATCATAAGAAAAGATTAGAGAATTGAAGGAAATATATGTGCTTCATTACATACTGCGTTTGTTTTAAAAATAGCAGACACTCTAAAATCCGAAGCTTGTGCGCTACAGCAGTTATGGCTTCAGTCCAGCTTGTTTTCATATTTATTATAGGCCATACTGAATGAGAGGTGAAGAAAATGGGAATATAATGGCTTTCTGATGCACAAGCTGCACCAACCCTGCAATAATTAACAAGGCCTAGAGACCATTATAACATACCTTAAGGTATGGTCCTAAAGGACTATTCCTATAAAAATTACTATAAAGAAAGAGAGCACTTCAGTGCTATCTCACTTTTGCTTCTTTTCTTGTCTTACCACCTTTAAAGGAGATGGTTTGAGACCAAGCTTCACTATTTTGTATTAAATAAGAATTCCTTTTCCCTGGGGCACTCTCAGCTCTCCTCCTTTGTACATAGTGCAGATTTGCTAATAGGTACATCCTTTAGCTTTAAATAAAAATTAGATTTGTTTCTTGCACATGGAAATATGGAGAACTGAATTTACATAATGACAGTACACAGTAAGAGAACTTTGGACTGTATTTCATATACAGAAGTACATCATTTAGCTCTTGCAATTATTTAACTCCTTGATTAAGATAGTGTGAGACTTAATCTCACTTCCAATGTACTATAAGATGCTGTTGCAGATTTTAAAAGAATAACAACTTCATTTCAGACTCATCAGTTTCTTTCACTTTAATTATACTTCTTGATGACCTGAGCTGCAGATGAGTTACACACACATAGAAACACTCACAGACAAGAAGAATATCCTCAAGGGAAAACATCAACAAGTTTTCCAAGCCTGAATAGAATCAATTGCAAACACTGAACAAAACAGCTTACAACAATTTAAGAAAACTCACAATAGGAATATATTTCCATCAAATGTAGGAGGTCATAACCTTTAGGAAGGGATTAAACTGAGTGGGGAAGGTTAAAAATTTGCCTTATATCTTTAACCTGTGAAATATTTTCTTCCATACTTGGAACGTATTATTATTGCTGCTATTATTTATGAACCTCATAGAAGAAAACAAAAAATATATCTGTTCTCACATCACATCATTAATCTTACATAACTGATATACAGCTGCATCAAGAAAAAGGTTTCTTTTGGGTAATGTATTCAATACATTCATAGGGAATCAAAGTAAAAACTATTCAGTATCAGAAAAAACAATCCTAACCACTTACTCTTAGAAATTTTCACATGCTTGCTTTTTATATCAATTCTTACTAATTCTGATTAATACATCATCAAAATATCTTGTGAACTATGTTAACAGTTAGGTAATAGTATCACTAGAAAATAAGATGAAGCGTACACGTGATGGGTTCTAAATCTCATCAAAGACTAAATTAGAACTCTATAAAACTGGATTAGACCATCAATATCTGATCCAAAATACGATAGAAAGATTTTCATTATTTTTTATATCTGGAACTAGTTTCAACATTCCCATTGTCAAAAAATCAGAGAAGCTACAGCTTCACTCAGTCTTAGATGGAATGTTACATATTTCATCATTCCTTAGATATGACAAATAATAAAACAAAAAAGATATTTTCATTCATCCATCAAGCCAATCCACTACAGCAACAGGACATCTTTGGGTCAGAGGCATGTCTGAGTTAGGGTCTCAAACGGTTATGTGTCAGCTTGGCATTTTTACATGGTCTTTTCAAGATGTTGTTTCAATTTCTTTAAATATATCCATTCTTGCCTTCAGTAGGTACACCTGTGGTACATTCAGTGTTTCTGTACAGCTGGTACTCCTCAGCTTTTCACATCCTGCTGTATTCAGTCTTCATAGACAGCAGGCACTGGTGCCTGCACATTCCTCATCTTCTGTCCATCTTTTTAAGTAAGAAAGCAAACACTTCAAATGTGGGTTTTTTTGTTTTGGTTTGTTTTTTTCAATAGATCTTTGTTGTCAAACTGAACATGAACCCTTTCTTACTTTGATTTCTAGTGACTGGATGCAAGTGATTAAATTGATGACTTGATCTGCATTTACATAGTTTTCTTATCCTTTTAGACTTACCATAAATCCTTAAAAAATATTTTAGAGTATTAAAGTCTTAATTCACTCTCTCTTTGCATTTCCATGCATTCATTTAATTGATCTTAATTGTATTTCTTGGAAGATTTCCCTCCTTTCTTGTATGTATATAAAGTTTAAACATGTTTTCCGTTTAGCTATATTCTTCCTCTGCTTTTGTTCACTGTTTGGGCGAGTAATGTGTTCTAGTGTATGTTCATAAATCAGTCTTATTTTTTTCTTCACTCTGCCCTTAATTTTATCTTTATCAACTACAAATATCATACTAAGCAGATCAAAACAAGATTTCAGATTTGAGCAGTGCTAGTCCAAAATACCATCTGGGGTATTATCTGATACCTAATCTATTGAACTGTTTATATCACTTTATCATGATGCAATCTACCATATTTCTCACCTTGTGTTGTTACTGGAGAATATTCTTGGCCATCCTCAGTCTTCCGGAAGTTAATTGTGCTACTTCCATATATTTCAATTCCAATAAAAGATTATTTTTTTTGGTTTTTTTAGGAGATCTCCATACTGATACTACAAGTTTAATATTTCTTATATTTAAGGATATGTCCTCTGAACATCCTTCTCTTTATCAGGATGATCAAGCTTGCTTAGACTTTATAAGGTGTGGTGGTCACAGCAGTTCGAAATACATTCCTACTTTATTTGGCAAAAACAACTGTGGTGCAATAGTCAAGTCATAGGTTACCCAAGTTATGAATTAACTGACTTCTACCTGGTACTTTCTACCATAAAAGGCTTTAAAAGTTCATTTTTTTCTTTTCTCTTTGACAGACTAGTAAACAGATGTGTTAATAAGGAGTAGATGGGTAACAGAGGAGGTTTTCCTCCTTCATACATGCAAAATAGCTTGAAATCAAGATCACACAATGAGAAATCAAACAAATATAGGTTTAATTCAGTTATGAACTGAGACTCACAATATCATCACTGTGCATTTCTCAGATGTAGCCTAGTTTTGCATTGTGTTTCTGAAGTTATACATCATCTCTAACAGTCACAATAGCTCTTCATTTAGTCAACTAGACTAGCCAATTTATTGAGTTTTTTAAATACACAGATATAGTGGTTCAAAGCAGCATCTGCAGATATTGCAGGAATAGAATTATTATAAAAGTTTTGAAGTTTAAGAAGTAAAATACTTCTTTTTTTAGGCTAAGTGACTGGTACTAGACATTAGTCACACACTTTTCTTTCAATAGAAGCAGAGAAAAACGAAGAACATGCACACAGAGCAGGAAATACACATTAATCATTACTAAGACTGAAAAAATAATAATGATAAGATTACAATTTAGATGATCACTGTAGCAATAAAAAGCCTAAGGGAAAATGTCAGTATTAACTCTGTGTGCTTATAATACGTACTCCTAAATGAGATTTAAGGGGCATTCGTTTCCATCTTCCAAAAGGCAGGATCTTATGCTAGCACTCTTTACTGGCACTGAATAGTCTCCCATTCTCTGAGCAGTTTCATTTAATGGAGTTAGGTTTAGCAGCATATACTATTTTTTTTTTTTTTTTTAATTTTAGTAACAACTAGGTTATTAAGAGAATGCCAGTGGATAATTTAAGCAATTATGTTTACTCTTGAACCTGCTTTTCCAGAATTTGGATGATAAAAATTCCATTTACAATAAATTAGAATGAATATCCCATTGTAAGCCCTCTAGTTTCAGTTCTGCGGAAGTTTTTTGAAAAAAAATGTGCTTCAGCCTGTAAGGTTGTCATTGTCTAAAAATGTAGTTTTAAATGCACCACCTCTTTGCAAATTCGTTAATACTTTCTGGAACTTCAAAGTGTGCTCTTTAAACAAATGTGTGCCCAGAATTTTTATACTTCCCTCACTTGTTCTTTCAGCACAGTTTGTCAGTTCTCATTTTCAATGCAAGAAAACCATAATTCTTTACTGACCTCCTTCCTATAGTGGCGTATGTGGCCTACCCTCTGGTTTACTCCATTCAAGGGTCACCCCAGAGGGTCGGATTGTATAATGTTTATTCAGCACTTGTGGACACAAGTGTAATTACTGTTGTAATCACTGGAATTTGAGCTGATTGCATCAGTGTTTCTGGCTTTGTGCAGTTCAACTGTTCAAAACTATATACAATATAATGCTACTTGGAAGCCTATTAACCAAATTCATTTGCAACCTTATGTCAATTAGCTTTTAATGGGGATAGATCTTCATAGCCTTTCTGGTTTTCATCAAAAGATGCCAAAATTTACCCCCTTTTCCAATTAGCAAGCCCTGTAAGGCTTGCATGCTTAACCTGTGCTATGGGACCAAGTGAGAGGAACCACCAGACAGCGGGGTTACTCATCGTGGAAGAGTCCCTGTTTCTTGACCAAGCATAGCTCCTTCAGCACATGTTTTCCTCTCTCCTCACCTCTACACTACGGCACAATATTTCTCTTGCTCTCTCTCTCACTATCTCTTTTCTGTATCTCTCGGAAATCAGACTGGAGTTCAGAGCACTTTCACTACCTTTTATGAGGTAGAGTGTGATGTCATAGATGGGGGCAGGGCTAGTCAACTTTCTACCCACCCACCCACCTGTGCTGAGGGAGCTACGCTTGAGACCGGAAACAGTGACTCCTCAACGGTGAGTAACCTCCTGTCTCATCTATATCTTTAACTCTGTCTATAGATCTGGGGGTGGAGGGAATAGAGAGTGGGGGAGGGGGGTTTGTTAACCTTTTTTTTTTTTTTTTAATTAACCATAGGGTTCACAATGAATTGCATGTGTTGTTTTAGTCACCTGTGAAAAATCATTTTCTTCCTGTCCTGAACTCCTAGAGTTAATGTCATCTGTAAAACAATGATGACGTTTCTTTGCAGAGGTGATCTGTTTATTGGTGGTTAAACCTACCCTTCAGTGTTTATCTTGCATTGTGAAAAGGCAGTCTCTGGTCCTCTTACACTCAATTGCTAAGCCTCCATTAATTTAATTACAGTAGTGCTGGGCCATCATTTTTCTAAAGTACTTTGTGATTAAAGATAGATGGTGTTATTTATGTATTTAGCATTGTTAACTGTATAATGCCTGTATATACAGGACAGGATTTTAATTTTCTGTATTCTCTGTTACTGTTTTTATTTGCCTTATCTGGAATGTTTATGAAGTTATGTATTGACAATAGGCCAATTATAAAACCTGTTTTATAGATGAAACTAAATTCTAAAGTAAATTGTGGAAGATGTGAAATTAAGCAGAAATCAAATCCCAGGAGATGTAACTAAGATTTAACCTTTGAAATTATAATTCAAAGAATTTGATTTTTTTTCTGTGATAAGAACTTGAGATGGGCAGGGATATTGCCAACTGAATTTTTTTGCGTGGTTTTTTTTTGTGTCACAATGTTACTATTTTCCTTTAAAGCACTGCCTTGTTACCTATTTCCCTTGATCCCAAGTATTACTGCTTTGCTGTTTCAATATCCCTCAGCATTTTAAAAGGACAAGATGGACTATGAAGATCTGCCTTTCTTGTTCTGCCTCTTGGGTATCTATTAAAGCTGTCAGGATGTCAGAGCTCTCATACTAAAGGGCAGAAGAAGGATCATATGAAGATTTTGGCCCCTAGGGATACCTTGTTCTTGTTCATTTAAAGCTCTTTACCAGCTCCATGTGGGGTCTTGTCATATCTCACAAGAAGGCACTAAAAGACAGCAATGCATACTCCATAAATCCAAGACAAAGAGAGCACAATCACTGCCTTTTCAGCAGAGATGGTCCATAGTCTGATTGATGGAGTACTTCTATTTTCAGGTGACTAGGTGGTTTTGAGGAATTGGGTATAGGTTGCAGAGCCTTCCATCTTCTGGTCAGTGACATGTATTGGGGATTGGTCACTGGTGATGGATAGATATTCCTCCCTGATGACTCAATGATGCTCTTTGTATCAGTGCATAGGACATTTGGATGAAATTCTAGGATGATGAAAGTCTTGTTTATAAAGCTACCAAAACTTTCACTAATGACTGTTTCCCTTCCTGTCAGAGAGAAAAATAAGGACAAAGAATATAAAAATTGGCTTCCTGACAGGTGGTAGCTTTTGTAGCTTTAAATAAAGTGTGCAAGGAGTTTTATTAGTACTGTTTATTCCTTTAGTGAACCAAACATCAAAATGTCCGAATCTTCCTTTGTAAAGTGAAAAATTATCCAGCAAATTTTAACTTCCCTTGCAAACTTTGATCTTTTGTGTAGGAAGGGAAAAACAGGTTTGTCAATTTCTAATGTTTCATTGGGAAAACTTCATAGGAATTGCTGCTGTTACAGAAAATTTAAGGTTTGTTCTTTTCGGAGGTAAATGCTTTGAGGTAAAATTTAATTTAGATCCTAAGCACATCTTTTGCTGATGAGTTTACGAAATTGTTTTTGCATGATTATTCTTATGCAATAGAGGAATCTTTAATTTTTGCACAGAGTAGGTAAAACACAAGGACCAACACTACAGTACCTTTAATCTCACTTCGATGATAAGAAAGCATTTTGGGGACATAGAGAGGGAAATTCTTTTTAGAAGTGATGTAAGGATTGGGAGCAGGAAAACAGAATTAGTATCATTAGTATCAGGGATATTATGGAACAGAGATGTCAGTTGATTACTTTAAATCCAGAGAAATTTTCTCTCTACATTTATCTTGTAAAATGAGCAAATTAGCAGTTGGCTGACGTATGTGTAGGGGGAGTTTGTAGAAAGAATGATACTCAACATGACATAAACTATTGCAGTAATTAACCTGGAATCAGCCTGTGCCAAATATAATACATTTTTGTCCACATAACCCCAGGATGTGGATTTGCCTGAGTAACTTAACACTGGGAGAATAGCCTAATTTTACATTTACTGAGCTAACTCCCCTGTTAAATTATTTTATTGCCAGCTCTGAGTAAAAAAAAAAAAAAAATTAAAACATCTAAAGTGCACAGATTCCTATATTTTACAGCTTTGTCTTGAATGTGTATTCAGCAAATTTATTTTAACTGTATATAATTTACATGTAAACAAATAAAAGTAAAATGTAATTACTAGATTTCAGCTGATTTTAGTCTGTAATATGAAAACTTTTGAAAGCAAATATCTGAGAAACTGCTTCAAATATATGCTAATTTATATGAGCTAAATCTTTGTTTTGCAAACTGAAAGTTACTTTACAATAAGTCATTCTTAAAAATTGTGTTGTTTTACATTTGCAAGCATGTTGTGTATAACTGACTCAAAGCCAAACCAATAACTAATATATTTATATCTTTATATCTAAGCAAGTTAGCATTTAAATTACAAATTTGTTCCTCAGTCATACTGCAAGGGATGAGCAATACATTAATGATATAAGATTATATATGGGGATTATTTTTTTTTTCAATATGAATAAGATGGCTGTTTAAAATTCTCTAATTTTCTGTATTTGCCAGGCTGATTTATCTTACAAGTTGAATTAAAACTTTGTGGGTTGGTTCTTACCTTCATTTTCTATATGAGAAGTGAGGAAGAGCTGTGAAATGCACCATCTGTTGGCAAACCATGTCAGCTGGCAGATCGATGCTCATCACCCTGCCCTCTCCTACTGCAGTTTTAGACTGGTATAACACCATTAACTCAAAATGAATTACTTTTGATTTAATCTTGTTTAAGCAAAAGAAGTCACAATGATAGTGTGCAGCATTCTAGAGGACTCTTCATGTTGATTTAAATTACAATCCTTTTAAACTCTGACCTCAGCTCATTTGAATTGTCAACAAAAATGCTCAATAGCACTTGGATTCAGCACAGTGGCTGGAGGAAACTCAAACTGCCTTAACACTCCAGACTTGCTGTTTCTGGGACAGTTGCATCTCAAAGACATTAAACATGATTCTGTTCAATCATAATCCTTTAGATTTTTATCAGTACCATCTCAGTGTCTCAAAACAAGCGCAATGGTGTGCCCTCATAAAACTAAAAACAGAAGCAAATATTGTCATTATTTCCCTTCTGCAAATGATAATACTGAGCCACACTCAAGGCAGAAAAAATCTATAGAATCATGATGAGTTTCAAACGCTACATCCTTCTGCAACACTCAGATAATTTTCAAGACCAGCGTTTCTCTGTCTTCCATTCTATATACCAGTTTCCACTCTGAATGATCAAATAATATTAAAGAAATAAAAACAGGAGAAAGAGTTTATTGCAATTTAAAAATGCAGTTTGGAAAGGATAGAGTTGGAAAGAATCTTGCAGTAACAGTAGGAGGCTACACTGCTGAAGTTGTGCACAAGCTGATAGTAAGTCTGGCTTCTCACAGCACTTGTGCTCCAGACTCTTCCCCAGCTCCGTTGCCCTTTTCTGGACACACTTCAGCACCTCAGTGCCTGTCTTGTCATGAGAAGCCCAAAACCAAACCTAGGATTTGAGATGCGGCCTCACCAGTGCTGAGTTACAGGGGGACAGTCACTGCCCTACTCCCACTGGCCACACTGTCCTGATATAGACCAGGATGCCATTGGCCTTCTTGGCCACCTAAGCACACTGCTGGCTCATATTCAGCCACTGTCAACCACCCCCCCAAGGTCCTTTTCCTTTGGGCAGCTTTCCAGACCCTTGTACCCAAGCCTGTAGCATTGGATGGAGTTGTTTTGACCGTATCATAACTAATGTACACTGTCTAAGTTAGGTAAGAGCTTTATAAGAAAAAAAACAGTGCAAATGCTTTTTGATTTCACCATTCTAAGTAACATCTGAGTTTATACCTTCATATCCTTTGCATAAATTCTGGATTAGAGGGAAGATTTGGAAATGTGACTGAATTAATTTGGTTTTGTGTAGAGAAGATTGTCCTGCAGTAAAAAGCACAGAAACTATTTGCCTTATGTGAATCATTGAGACTATAAGTACCTCTGCATTTGTTGTTCAGGGAACATGCTATCTAAAGTACTGAAGTGCAGAAGAAAACAGAGACCAAGTATATTAGAATTTCCTAACACAAAATTTTTCAGAAGAGATTATTACATGACTTAACCAATTTGAGTGAGGTATTAAATATTTGTCAATAATTGCTTGATATTTTTAACACCCTCTACAGTTACTCAGTTTTTCCCTTTGGATAAGACACTTGCTCTTTAACAGTAAGAATGAAATTGTCATCATAATCTACACTAGTCTTTTAGATATGTTTGCATGTATACAGTGTTGAAGGCTGAGGAGGTGTTGTTGTCTACTACTACATAACAGGAGGATCTAGAAGACCCAGATCCAGAATTGTCAGAGGACTAGATCTCCTCCAAAGGTTCTTTTAATCCTAAAGTATTCTATGATTATATGAATATTTGCATAATAAATGTGACTATTAAAAACAAGCCTTTACAATTCAGAGTAAGATTTTGCTCATTCCATTTTATTCTTAATTTGCTATAATTTTTGTTTGTTCTTTCCTTATGCACTTCAACAGTCTTTGCAATTCTTTCTAGTTTATTCTGGTATCATTTGTTTGCTGTGTCCAGTAATTCTTACCTGTTTTTAAATAACATAAGTTTTAGCTGAAGTCAAAAATGTAATGAACAAATGAATTCATAAATTGTGTATTCAGTGATTGACAAGGGAAAAAAATGTCTAGTAAGGAACACTTACCGAATCCTATTTAACCATTGATTGAGTTGGTCAAACAAAGAGAACAGTTAATTTAGACTAATGTATTGGGAATAAAATGTTAGCATTTCCTTTACAAAGTATTTCCCATATATTATTAAGCTAGCTCTGTCAGTGCTGGCACTTGTGAAAAGCTGAAATGGGGCTCTCTCTTGAAGACTACTGTGGACATTCAATTTTGTTTCTTTATTTCATTGTTTACTGTTGTAAAACCCTTAAAAGTGCTGAGGGAATCAGACAGAGAAAGGAATGTTTTTCAGTGATTGAGTTGAGCAACACTGCAAGGACCCTCAGCTCCAAGTAAGTAAAAGCCTTTTGCACCTCAGAAGTGATCAATATCTTGAATGATCAAGGCCTTTAACTGTTTCTGTGAGACATAAAATATACATGAACAACAGCAGGCAAAGATTAGGAAGCAAAGAACAATTGTCCTGGTACTATCTTCCATTCTACAAGAGGATTGTGTTTTATTCATTTTGATTTTATTTGATATATTTTTTCCAATCTCTTTCCTGAGAAAAGCCAGCTATGCCTATACAGCAGCTATCTTCAAAGTGTCTCTGTGCTGACCTGGGCAAGCGTAACTTTGGAGATACAGTGCTAGCTGAAGGAGCAAATTTGCCTCAAAATGTGACATATCCTTACAGTTGGAGACATGGAGATAACTCACATACAGATACCATTTTGACACTTTCACAAATTAAATAGGATGCTGGAAAAATATCACAGTTTGCATCATTGCAGTCTGAAATCCTGCATTATGCTACTTTTCTTTTTGTTTTCATTGTGGCAAAATCAGGAGGAATAGGAGATAACACATTCTTATGTGAAGAATATAGTGTTTCTATGCTTTATTGATATTTTTATCCAAAGTCTCTTGCATTTTATCACTGAGTGTACAATCTCCAGCCAAACAGATATGATTTGGAATCCCTTCAGGTAAGACGGTAAGAAAGACATGCTTTTCTTGTTATTATGCCTGTTCTCCAGATAAAGAATAAAAGGTTTGATTCCAAAGCTCAATTTGAAAGAGTACTACATTATTTTTTGTTTTTAAAAATGATACCTATTTTCAAATTACATAGCAGTCAGAGGACGGAGATCATTAGCACAGACTAGTTAGATATTCTCTATTTCCTCTTTCAGATTTAACTACAATTGGTTATGGAAGAGGAAATTTGTACCAAGATGCTTCTGACACAGTCTTATCTGCACTTTTCTGTCTGTGACTTCAAGTTCTGACAATGCCATACTTTATGGAGTCTTCTGGCATATGAGTCCTTGTGTAAAATGGTGTATTTAAGACTGGCAGTACACAGACAACTTACATAAAGTTTTATATTAATGACTTTTTAATTGGTACTGATACTGACCTTCCACAGGCTTCTTACTCTAATTTTGTTCAGTAAGTCTCCTGGCATATCACAAAATCTTAGTGATAGTTTGAGTTAACATATCCTGTCAAATATAGTTCAGACTTCATCTTGTTGCAAAATTTTATCTTCTCCTTGAAGATCAGGTAGCAGCCTATCTTCTCTTGTGAGACCCCACCTGGAGTACTGTGTCCAACTGTGGAGCCCTCAATATCAGAAGGATATTGACCACTTGGAGCGAGTCCAGAGGAGGACCACGAAGATGATCAGAGGGCTGGAGCACCTCTCCTATGATGAAAGGCTGCAAGAATTGGGCTTGTTCAGCCTGGAGAAGAGGAGGCTCTGAGGAGACCTCATTGCAGCTTTCCAGTATCTGAAGGGGGCTTATAAGGGTGCTGGGAGAGGCCTTTTTCCAAGAGCCTGTAATGATAGGACAAGGGGTAACGGGTACAAATTGAAAAGAGGGAAATTTAGATTAGACATCAGGAAGAAATTGTTCACAGAGAGGGTGGTGAGGCACTGGAACAGGTTACCCAGAGATGTTGTAGATGCCCCATCCCTGGATGTCTTCAAGGCCAGGCTGGATGTGGCTTTGAGAAACCTGGTCTAGTGCAAGGTGTCCCTGCCGATGGCAGGGGGGTTGGAACTAGATGATCTTTAAGGTCCCTTCCAACCCAAACTATTCTGTGATTCTATGATTCTATGATCTTCTGATATAGTCATTGGAGAGTCTGTTTCCGGTTAATCATCCAAGAATTCAGATCAAACCATTCCATGGGACAGAATGATATTAAAGTTGTAAATGTGATTGTACTAATTTTGCTACAATTTGTTAAGCAACTGTGACAGCCATTAGAAAATCCTAGTTTTGGCCATGACATTCCATCATAGGCATCATCCAGGCATTAGTTCTGTGCGGAATGAGGCAGATTTAGAAGAAGAAAACCTTGAGCCATCATTCCAGAAGGCTTATTCCCATGTTTGTCAATTACAGGTTGATGTAGAAAGTGTTTCTTTGTCTACATTCAGCCTTAGCAAACAAAACGTGTTGTATACACAACCATAGTGCTGGCAAAATTGCAATGTGAAAGCCTGTTCCCATCTACAAAACTCCTTTGGCTTCAATGTCTGAGGATTTCTTCCTTGCTCTGTGGAATTTTTCCAGATGTTTGGACCCTCAGACTGATATCAAATATCCTAATTCAGTAATGAACTCTGAAGGTTTTGAGGCAGTGTTGTAGCATGAAAGTGACTGATAAAGCAAGCTCATTTTAAAAATTCAGTAGTACATATGATTGCTTGTCTTTACAATGTTTTGTGTACAGATATGAATTGTACTGTTTTGGCATCTTTTCCTGCTCTACAGTGACAGATAATGAGCAGAAGAAAAAGAACTGGTTCTGAGAAGTTTTTCATTATGAGCCAAAATATTGTCCCTAATTAAATTCTGAAAACAATGCATATATATATTAATTCAATATTAAATATTGAAAAAATTACCTATATTATGTTTGGTATCTAAAATAAAAATTTTAATTTTTTTGTTACAGCTGTAATGTCATATTGGATAAATAATTTATTGACTGTAAATACAGGATGAATAGAAATACTTATCAAAAAATCCAAAATATATTTTTCACCTTTGGGATCTACCAGGCTGGAGAGAAGTCAGTAATAATTATATGTCACAAAAAGAATTGGATAATGTTAACTTTTAGTTCTTTCCAATTGCTTTATTTTTCATGTCACCATTTCAATTGTTAAAATAAGAGCTTTCATTCTATCTTACTAGCTGTTATTAGGACAAACACTGACTATATGGAGCATCAACCATTGATACAAAAATAATAATAATGTCTAATCAGAAGGGCATTTAGTGATTTCCACAAGTACAACAAATCATATGTAAAACTAGATGGACCAAAGTAAAAGAAAGTGACTGTATTCTGCCTAAAACTCATACTAGCTATCTCATCCCTGAGCTGTGATCCTCAAACTGCAGCCCCATAAAGCCTCTGCATTTCCATCATAAATATTCCCCATGCATATTCTTGGTAGTCTGCCACAATTAGCAATAACATAAACCTAGCTTACAGAAGTGCTCTCCAAGACACTTTCCGTCATCTATCAGCAGTCCTGACTAACCAGGAAGGTCCCAGTTGACTGGAGGTTAGCCACTGTGATGTCCAGGTACAAGAACGGACAGAAGGAGGATCCCGTGAACTACAGGCCTGTCAGTCTGATCTCGGTGTCAAGGAAGGTTATGGAGCAGATGATCTTGACTGCCACCACACAGCATATACAGGACAACCAGGCAATCAGGACCAGTCACCATGGGTTTATGAAAGGCAGGTCCTGCTTGACTGACCCAATCTCCTCCTATGACAGTGTGACCCACTTAGTGGATGAAGGAAAGGCTGTGAATGTTGTCTACCTAGACATTAATAAAACTTTGATAATATTTCCCACAGCATTCTCCTGGAGAAAGTGGATGCTGCTTATAGCTTGGAGGGGCGTAGTCTTCGCTGGGTAAAAAAATGACTGGGTGGATGGGCCCAAAGATTTGTGGTGAATGGAGTTTAAATCCAGTTGGTGGCTGGTCACAAGTGGTGTTCCCCAGGGCTCAGAGTTGAGGCCAGTTCTTTTTAATATCTTTATCAATGACCTGGACGAGGGGATCAGGTGCACTCTCAGTAACTTTGCAGATGCCATCAAGTTGGGTGGGAGTGTTGATCTGCTTGAGCATAGGAAGGATCTTCAGAGGGACCTGGACAGGCTGGGTCAATGGGCTGAGGCCAACAGTATGAGGCTCAACTAGACCAAATTCCAGGTCCTACACTTAGGTCACAACAACCCCATGTAATGCTACAGTCTTGGGGACGAGTGGATGGAAAGCTGCTCAGCAGAAAAGGACCTGGGGGTCAGCAGCCAGCTGGATATGAGTCAGCAGTCGACTGGATTCAGTATCTTTCAGACTATAACCTGCGAGTGAGGCTTCTTGCAAGGCTTCTTGTTAAAGATCCATCCACTTGTAGCAATTGAGGAGGGGACAAGAAAGGACAAAGCAAAGATAAGATGAGTAAATAGGAAAATGGTCATGACATTAAAGCCCATGTTTCAGTCTCTCAACTGAGAAGGCAAAAAGATTCTTTCCCTTGAAAAAGAAATAATTTTAAGCATTCAGGCACCCACTATGAAATTTAAGTACAGTCTCCACTAGCTGATCATTTCTGAGTTGGTGCATGGCTGACTATTTCAGATGCATACTGAGAAACAAAAGATATGCAGGGCTCCTGGTGTTTCAGTGAAGTAGCCTTTATGTCTTCCACCACAGGAAAAAAAAAAAAAAAAGTTTTAGTTTTTCTGTGAGTGCAGAATACATTTGAGGGCATTTAGGTGTATTCCTTAACTTTCCAGGGTTAGTATTCTTATTCTATCATAAGCAAATTACTTCTTCACTTCTCTTCATTTACCCAAATTATACACCCCCATTTTAGTGATATGCAGTGCTAAATTTTATTATTATATTTCTATCTACATATTTGGTTTATTTTCATATTAAGTATTATTATCAAAGCAAATTAATTGGTATAGCATTTTGACTTTTATCCTTTTTCTTTTAAAACAGCCTGGGATGGGTGATTCAACTTTATAAATGCCTCTCTATGTATTTTCTGTACTATGTCTGTCACCTTTTACTGGGGGTGTTTTTATACGCTTGTGCTTTTTGAAACTGGCATAAAGCAGTTAGTAACCTGTTGACCTTGTAAATTAAACATGGGTTTTAAAATGGCAACAGATTATAGAAGACATAAGATAGCCTTAGTTCTTGGTAGCCTTGTTTGCTTTTTGTTATCTTAAGAGGTGGCAGCCTTTGTTGAATACAAACAGATGGGCTTGGGAATGCCTATAGGTTTCTTACCTGCAAATGAATAAATGCAGAGGAGGACAGTTACTTAGTGGATTGTCCACCTATAAAACACAACTATCCACAGAATGAATTAAATATTCAACATGTATAAAAGAGTAGGTTAATTGTAATCATGTGTGAAAATTAATATCTAGGAAAAGAGGAGTATAATAATGTTTTCTCTACATAAACAGATCCCTTTTTAACGCCATTGTGACCACATTACATTCCAAATACTGACATTTAGTTACTTTATAGAAATAAGATATATAGGATAATTTTCTCACAGTGGACCCATGTATAACAAAAACATTATACTCGCTTCAGCCATTGCGTAGTATTGCTGATAAATAGCAGATGTCTCCTACGATGAGTGCATCTGAATAGCAAATGAGCTATTTTTGCATTGCCTGTCACTAATAGTATCATGTTGTGTGCATGAAATGTAAGACATAAGTATTATGAATCTTTTTCTTACATATATCTTACATAAATATGTAGGGCTGGACTTACTATTAAGCACAGGTGAGAAGAGAATATTATGTTGCATAAGAAAGTAATCTGGGAAAATAGTATTCCTGATTCATAATCACTTTATGTAATTTTAGTTGCTCTAAAGGCTGTTAATTGACTTTTGGTTTGTGGTAACAGCAACTGTACCTGTCCATGAAAGAACGAACCTGCTTTGAAAAGGAGGAGAAGCAGGAAATGCACCCATAATTCACAGACAAAGTTAATGGCTTGGCAGTGCATAAGTTACCCACTAAAGCCATACAAATAAAGACTTAGACAAGAGTTATCCAAGAGTTACAGGTTGTTTTTCAACATCTTACATAAATGACAATTGGTCCTCCCAGTCTGGACAAAGTAAACCAAACTAAACTCTCTTTATCAAAAATCACTCATTCTAACTTTTTTGGGTTCGTACATTTCAAGGTCAATAGGTGCCATTTTTATAAACTAATGTGTATTGTTTTCTGTATTCCTGCATAACTAGTGCATAGGCTTCCTGAATAAATGAGCAATAAAAATGTCCAATAGGTATGCTTGAACTAGAGTGTACATATTAAGCAACAATATTGATTTCATAATTTCCAGAATAAAATCACTCTCTTTCATGAGTTCTTGTGATTAATTAATAACACTGTTAAAAGCTTTCAGCTTATTGATAACTAAAATGACCTGCTTCACCTTTCAGCCATTAAATTCTGTTACTTTGTCTAATCTGCTGAACTTGAAATATTATCATCTTTCTGTCGCTCTCTACTTGCTAATTTCAATCAACTCATTTTTTATCAATTACTTTATTGATGGATAAAAACAGAGCTGACTGAATCTTTCTCATAAAAGATGTTTCTTTTCTTGAGGTTCTTTAAATTATTTACAGTTCCTCAGTGTTGTTCTTGCATTGAGGACTCAGTATTCCATAACTGTGGGCACATGATAAACTGAATATGATAACCTAACCTATTCCATTAGTGTCCTCCTTTTTGTATACTCAAGGAGTTATTGCTGAGGATCCTGCATATGATTAAGATCCTTATTGTATAAGTACATATCATCTGCTATAAAGTTGGCCAAACTGAAATTTACATTTCTGACTTCTACTAGCTTGTTAGATATCAATCACTTGCCCTCTGTATGGCTTACCACTTTCCCAATTGGTATGTTAGCTGCAAATGGTTTCTCCAAGAGCACACTGCAAAAGTCACTGTTTAGCAATGATTCTTTTTGTGCATACATGCTTTTGGAAACTTAGCTATTAGAGAATTTTGAATCATGCTGTATGTGCCTTGCTAATTTTTTATCAGCTGAGTTTTTAATCAAATTGTCATGTAGTACCAAACAAAACATCATTCCAAGGTCCAGTTATATCAACAGGATTGTTTTAAGCAATCCAAAGTTAAATCACATCAAATGATGTAAATTACTTTGAAAATATTTTTGCCCAGGAAGCCATTATGTTACCATTAACTGTATTTCTTTCCTCACTTTATTTATTGAGTCTGTCATACACATTATTTTATTTGGGATTGCTGTCAGTTGAACGGGCCTGTAATTACACAGGTCATTCTATGTCTGCTGCTCAAATATTTCCAGACTAGAACCTATCTAAAATTCTTCCGGTGCCTTCCCCTACTTCTCAAGGTTTACTAAAATCAACAATAATGGTATCTAATATTTTTAAACAACCTACTCTTTTAAAACTTCCCATACTATACCCTTGCTCACTGGAAATACAGATTTTTTTTTTCTTTCTCCATTTCCCTTCCTTTTTTTAGTAAATTTCTTTCCATTTAAATTTCATTATAAATATGAAGAAATCTCTGGAAATTAAATTTTGTCCTTTCTAAAAACTGGTAATTTTTTCCCTATTATAGTGGTGTGACAACGCAGGGAGAACATCTCTTTTCATTTGCTTTACTGTTAAGGAGAATATTTTCCAGCTTTATTCTCTCCTGCTTGTTCAGCTCTTTTGGTATTGTAATTGCTGCTTGTTTTACTTAGATTATCTGTATATGTGAAAGAAGCAAGAAATCTTGATTGCCATAAGATTCTAGAAAACTGCATATAGTGCAGGAAAAATGCAGCACACCTTAAAGCAGATCAAAAACTCCTCAATGCCTTATGGATTTTTGGGGGGGAAAAACCTGAAACTACCTACATGGCAGATAATAGGCTCTGCTGCTCCAACATTCTACCCTTGCATTCACTAAATATTAATAATAATTCACTAATAATAAAGATAGCTTGTAGCATTTTTTTTTTTTCCCCCCTTGTGGAATGGCTTAGGCCTTCACTGGCTAGATGACACATTTAACCTGGATAAGTGACCGGCTCCAGTACATTGATTCTAAGGTTCTTCGTGGATTTTGAATTTTCCCCAGCATTCTCTGTCTTGGAGTTTTATGGGCCAGTAACCTAAATTTATCTCTTGTGTTTAAGAGGACTTTTTTTCCTAATTGGAGGCAAATGTATTTGTAAAGAGATCTAACTAGCAGAACACTATTACTTTGTGTAGCAAGTCAAAGGCTCTGTTACCAGTTTGCTCAAAAAGCTATCATTATATTCATAATTCCCTAACCATTGCTAGGGAGTGAAGTTTGCCTTCTGTACTGTGCAATAATTTCCCAGTGGTACTTTTATTTGAAATGTAAATTTTCCTACATATTTTTTTTTATTATTAACATTATCTGTTTGGAAAAGTGCATATGTTTCTGTGCCCAGATTTCATAAGGAATTAGTACACTAAGGGCTTGAGTCACTGCTGCCTCGTTCCAGCTTTATGCCACTGTAGCTTTGCTGTTTACAAAGCACAGCTTAAAACTGAAGTAACGCAGTGGTGTAGTGAGATCTAAGTGTTAATTGAAATTATACTCATTTGGTGTAATTCTACTTTGCTGAGCCATAATACAAGCAAGGAGCTGGAGGCAATAAGAAAATCACTGGAAGTGCTTACATAGCCAAATTGGATATATGGGATGGCTACCAGCAGATTTTGGAGAACACTCATAACCTAATACTATTATGGGGTTTTTATGTCTCTTTTCTGATTCTAAAACTAGAAAACATTTTACAATATGAATGGATATTAAGGGCAAGGACTAAGTATCTGCATGTTAAAATGTGATTAATAATGGTGAAAATAGGGAGCCCTTATCTACTGTAACAGCAGATTGAAGCTAGAAGTAATTAAAATGGCATCAAAATATGATACATGGTTTTCGAAAAGACGTTGTTGCAATCTGCATCCAATCTTGCAGAGGTGCATGCTTCTGGACACCTCTATCAGAATGCTCCATACAATTACTAATGTGTTTAGAGATGTAGATTGCGTCCTCTGTATGGCTTTAAGCATCTGATTTAGGTGCCTCCTCATTTCAGAATGTTTCCTTTAATCATTCTTCTCTTTAATATATGCCTGATGTAAAATATCTACCACAACTCTTTTCATAAAGAAATGCTGGAAAATGTGAGGCTGTTAGAAACCTTCAGCAAAAAGAACCAATTCAGAAATGTGCAATATAGGGTTGATCCAGTCAGTTTTTCCACATTGATTATGAAGTAAATACAATTTGACGGTATCACTTTATATTCAGCGTCAATCCAGCAGTGTTTCAAAAAGAATCATTTAACAATGAATAATGCTTGATTGTAGATCTCTGCAGTAAATTAGAATATCCTAATTTAATAGAATATGATCTCTTATTTGCCAGCTAACATACAGATTGCCTTATAAATCATGCAGTAGTGTGGTTATAGAATAACACTATACTGAATTATATTTCATTACTCCCTATTGAACAGTCATGTTTCTGCCATATAATGTAATTTTCCATCTTTTAACTTAGTTCCTTTTACTAACAGAAAATACAAATTAGTCCTGAGGAAAAATACTTACTGGGGGCCAGCAATTAACTTTGCATTTCAGGGAAAGACACCAAGTATGTGAAAATCATTAAAATGCTTATTTGTTTTTCACCTCACTGTATGTACCTTTTATGTATTTAATGAATCATAATGAATATAACACCACAGCTGAGGAGATCAAAGACAGTAGGTAAGTCTATAGATTAATGTGGTTCCAGACACAGGCTTTCTGTAAAGTCTGTTCTTGTTCACATCAGTCACTGACACTTCAGAAAGAGGTTTCTCCTGAACTCTTCATCTGTTAATGATTCAAATACATGAGGTGAATTATATGGTTTTTATTATTACCTTAGCAGTATTTTTCCTGGTTATCTTGCTTAGAATTCATGCTAAAGAATCATATGCTCCCAAAACATGCAGCAGCAAATGTTTGGAGGGAGACAGACCTTTTCTACTAATTAAAAATAGCAAAGAACTTACTGAGCAAGTGAGGTGTAATTAAAGAGTTAAACTAATGTTATATCCAAAGTAATTCCTACAAACTGGGAAAGACTGATAAAAAAAGGTTGAGGCTACCTCCATGGTAGAACTGAAAGGCTTTATCACAAAGCGTATATCCCTGTTTTTCAGTATTTTGGGATAGGGATAGCTGAACATCCCAAGTAGTAACTTGGGTTGCTGCAGTACTTACGAGCATATTTTTAGCATCTGTTAATTTGAGGACGTCCAGTTGGATTTGGCAAGCGACTAATTTGTGTTTTGGAACATTGAGACATTGCTTCGGAAGTTGAAAAATTTGGCCAGGGATATTTACTTGTTTCAGTATTATGATGGAAGCCTGTTGACTGGAGGTCCCAATGGATTGAAGTTCAATGGGTTTTAAAGTCCCTTAGATCCAGAGCATCCAGGAACCTCAGGGAGACATGTGCATGCGAGAAATGCAAGGGATGTATGAAAAGCCACGTAATCATAAAGTAAGATTTCTTGTGAACATAAGCAGCTCAAATATTACAGAAGCTACAAAAACCTGCAGTTAACTGTTTCATCTTCTTATTTCTTTAGGGGTTTCAAATCTCCTTTCATCTTTTCAGATGGGATTCTCTAACAAGCTCAGCACTGGCCTCACACTGTTCCTGCAGACATCACTGGGGGTGTTATCCGGGGCTTAATAGGAATAATTAGAACAAACCTGAACACTTGGAAAAATCCTGTTGACCTGGTTTGTGGTTTCTGACATGTAAAAGTAAATGTTTGAAGGTTTAGGTGAAAAATCTTTTTTTGTGAAAAAAGAGGCAATTTTCTCACCTGTAGAAAAAGAATCAACAACAAAAGCACCAGCCAACACAAGCTTCTCCTCTGAATTATTAAAAAATTTAATTTGATATACCACAGTCTTACCTTTACAGTTTCGTGCATCTTGTTGCTGGCCCTTGTTAGTACAAGCTACTTGATTTACCCTGAGGGAGAGAATTCATTTACTTTTTAATGAGATGTAAGAGTATCCAGACTTCAGTCAAGAAATGACCCAGTGATCCAGCCATGGACTAACATTGCTGTATTTAATTTTATTTTCTATTTCTAGCTGGACAGTGCCACTTCTCTCATCCAGGCAGCTAAAAATCTGATGAACGCTGTGGTCCTTACAGTGAAAGCATCGTATGTGGCTTCTACTAAATATCAGAAGGTCTATGGTACTGCTGCAGTGAACTCACCAGTTGTGTCTTGGAAGATGAAGGCACCCGAGAAGAAACCTCTAGTAAAGAGAGAAAAACCAGAAGAATATCAGACAAGAGTGAGAAGAGGGTCCCAGAAGAAACATATTTCCCCTGTACAGGCCTTAAGTGAATTTAAAGCTATGGATTCATTCTAAAACACTAAGCTTTACCAGGAGGGTTTTATATTCTTTTTGTATGCATACCTGCCGACTTGTATGCGTCTGGCATGGGGTGGGGGAAGCAGTGTCAATTTGCATGCAACCTGAGACTCTATTGAAGTAACTAACTTTCTGCAATGCCGAAATTTAGGGCACTCTCTTATGATGTTAAATGGAAATATTCCAAGCTTACTTTTTAAACTAAACTATAGCCTTGAATTGGCCAAAGAATTTGCATCACAGGGGTACATGTGGATTAAATAATAAATTCAAGTCTAAATCCAGAAATTTTTATGCATGCAAGAAACATTAGGTTGGCAGGTATATTAAGTGAAAAAAAATGGAATTGTAATGGTAGACCATAAAGCTTGTATTGCTTCTGTTCCAGTGCAAAAATGTACTAGCCAATATGCTTAAATGTGTGGCCCAATAATTAAATGATATAACTTTTAAGTCATCTTCATTATAGTATGTGAATTTTTAAAACAGACGAACTAATTCATCTTAAAAATGCTTCTTTTAAACCATATTTTTTTTCTTTATATTCTAGTAGTGTTATGATTGCTCACATTTCAGTTATTCCCATGAATATGACCAGAGGTTTACTTTTGCCAATTGAATTCCTTATGGTGGAGTATGAAGCACAATATGGTGATTGACATTGCCTTTTATATTATGATTATTATGATTATTATTATAATATTAGTAATAGAAGACCTGGTGGTGGAATGTTTAGAGACACGGAAACTGACAGTGTGAGAATTTAGAGGCAAATATGTAGGTGTAGCTTGGATTACAGGTATCTGACATACCATTGTAACCACTAACTCAATAAACTCATTTAACCTTGAAATCCTCAATACGGCTTATCTCTTTTAATGCACAGATATCTCCTGCATTATAGCTGATGTAGACAGTGATTAATTTTGTCTCATTCTTTTTTTTTTCTTTTTTATTTTATTTTGGTGAAGGAAAGACAACATTACATTGCTTATCTCATTTCTTATAAATAGGATAACCGAACATGGTCAGCAGGTCAAAAGCAGAGTTTAAATCTGAGAGACATTTAAAACCTCAGTACATGAGATATACATGTCAAGTGTGGGATGAAATTATTTGTTTGAACACAACACCTCAGAAACAGCATAAAGATAGTTCATTTTATTAACCTTAAAAGGTTGACATCTCAGAACTTTGGAAATCATCTATTGTGCTACACTGTATAGGTCTGTAAAAAGACCACTGCACAACAAAAGGCATTATTATTCCCTTTTAGCCCCAACAGCTGACTCAACTGAAGAGATTGTATTATTGTTATGAAATGGTCTTGATATATATGAAAATAAAACAATGAGCATGATTTTTTTTTCTTATAATTAAATACTACCAACTTAACAGAACATTCATGACCTCCTAAGGGATTTGAAACACTGTGATGAACGATGAGGTATATAAGTGACATGTATCTCCCTTACAGTGTTTTTGAGAGATGTTAGGATGCTTGTCACACATATGTTGATTATTCCTCAGAATAGCAACATAGCTAATTTTCTTCTATTGCCCTCCTACACAGTCTTTATAAAGAAATGTGCTCTCAGAGGTCTTTTAAGAAATTGCTATTTTTGCTTTGTTTAGTTCTACTGTATAATGAAAAGGTTCCACAATCAGAACTGGAAACTGTGCATGTGATCAAAATATGTTAGAAGATGCAGGGAAGTCCTTGAAGAGCTCTGTAGTCTGACACAGACTGGCATGACTTGTGGTACCAATGAAATACCTAAAAGTATTTGGGATATTTACAAACAAAATTGCAAAGGCAAAAGATGTATACTGAGTTTAAAGGAAAAATAGCAAATAACAAAAATGTCTCAATGTGGTGCATGAAGAAAGAAAACAGGCAATTGGCCACAAATAAAAGTAATAGCACTTCTTCAGAAGTGTTTTGGTCCAAAACTCTGATGGGTTAACTGAATGGTTGCTTTAAAATTACGTTGTTGTTGTAAGAGGCATCCCAGCCTTAGAGATCTTTAGAAGAAGAAAGAACATAAACAATGAGATCTTTGGACAACTCTTGTAGAGTCTCCACTGATTAAGGCTTCATAGGCAAAGAGGGAAACTGTAATGCAAGGAATCCTTTACCAGTCAAAATAGGGACAGTGTCTGCAAAATGCTAAGGAAAATGAGACTCTGAAGGTAAAAGTCAAAATTATATTAAGCAACTTAGTGCTCTTGAATTAGTGTCCTACTTTAGGATAGATTATTTGCCTTTTGAAGGGGCCTACCTATGCTTTAAGTATCTCTATGGTAGCATGATAAAATTTAATGTTGATAAAAGAAAAGTAATGCACAAGAAAACGAGAACCAAAGCACAATCAGAACTGGTGCTCAGCTCATGTAGTAAAGCCAATATAATGTTAAGATTTATGAGAAGAGGTTTAAGAGAGAAAGAGGAAAATATTGGATGATACTATATATCAGGGATGTGCCTATGTTTGAGTACTTCATGCAGTTTTTATCAGCTCATCAGAAAGAAGAAATTGTGATGGATGGACACATACATGCAAACATGAGGAGGATTACGAAGTCTGGAATTACTTTTGTATGAGGAGAGACTAAATAAGGTAAGGGTCTCCACTCTTCAGGGTCATCAACAGTGAGGCTATGAGATGAATAAATAAGGAACAAGTAATCACTCATCCTTATAACTTAAAAATTAGGAGTGACACAATTAACTAACAAACAACAAGTTCAATATTAAAAACAAACAAACAAATTTTTTTAAATAAGTAAATTGTGGAATTCATTTTCACAATGTCACAGTTGCCACAATGATAAAAATTCCGTTGATTACACCAATGAGGAATTCGTCCCACAGACTTTCCGTCTTGAAATCATACAGATGTTAAAGATCCAGAAGACTTTGAAGTCTAAAGTGTAGGCATAAAATAACGTGTGTGGATTTTGGAAATGTTCACTACAGCCCCTCCACCACTGGCACAAGGTAACTCATGTCACCAGCAGAATATAATGAAGAACTACTGGACCTCCACAACCTTTGATCAGAAAGTCATTTTTTCTCATGACTATCACCTTGGTTCACAAGCCAAGTGTATAGGTACCATACATATTCCTGTATACATATAAACTTGAAAATCTTCTCTTCAAAATGTACCTACAGTGCAAGAGAAGCAATTACATTACTATTTCTAAAATAGTATATGTTTCTTGATGGCAGAATTCAGTTATTTTAAAATATTTTTTTGTTTCCAGCAGATGAATGTACAGCAAATGACTAGTTTGAAGCTTAGTATGGAGGTCAGGCAGGCATCCCTGAGCTAGAGACAGTTTCTATCCCAGTGTGGTCATTTATGCTGTAGTCACTGTTCTTTTTATTTACATGCCAGGAATTGTTTCTTTTCAAAGTGAAACTAGAAGCTGAAGATACAAGAGGGAGTTATATCCTTCTTCCAGAAAAGGCTGTGTCTTTTAACCTGCAGCCATAAGAAGGCAGCTAGATAAAAGGATTTGGCTTACTTCTTATCTTAATAAAATATGGAAAAAGGACTAGCAGTTTATAATATAATAATCCTTAAGCAAGAACAGCAGCCAATTTATGAATGAAGAAGTCAGAGAAAACAGGAAGCCTGCAAACTTTTAGGTAAATTGCAAAATAATTTTCCTAAAATTATTTTTTTCCTTACTGGTCTATTTATTAAAAATTTGAAAGTAAGAAGAGAGTTAAAATAGCTAAATATATATTCTAGGTCAAGGAGTTAGTAGTCAAGGAGCTAGGCATATTGCTGCAAAGGAATAGGTGGTTTGGATGGGGCAGAGAAATGAAACCTAAGTGTAAAATAACATAGTACATTACTCAAACATAGTACTTTCTTATGTTTCATCCCCATTGATCTTGATTACATCGTTAGATTTATGCATGAGTTTAAGTGCTTGGCTGCATATAAATGATAGTATTCATATGCTTGAAGTTTAACAAATGCTTTGATAATAAGGAAGCAGGGGATAAAGCTCAGTGCAGATTCACTTTGATCCAGTATTTTCTTGCTGCTGTGTCCTTAGAGTGTGAAATACCAATCAATAGTTCAGTTCTTTCTTATTTTAAAAAGAGGTGGACCAAGGTGTGGAAATAATCCAACAAAGACAAAAATACTGGGTAGATATTTTTATAACTAGCACACTTCACATGAAAGCTGGACAAAACAAGATTCCTGTGTTTCTATGAAACTCAAGTTTAATAAAGATTATGTATATCTATAGGCTTAAAATTACATTTCTGCATATAAAAATGTAGATTTCAATGGCATTTTTAAGCAAAAACTAAGGGTAGGGTTTGTGGTTTGGGTTTTTTTTGGTGGTCTTTTTTGTTTGTTTGTTTGTTTGTTTTTTTAAATGAACTCCCCATTATGAATCTAAATTAAAGGCTTACAATGGAAATAGGGCAATGAATCTCCTTTCAGTCTATAAATGTGCCTTCAAACAACCTTTCAGGTCAGACTTGGTTGTTCTGTTATTTTTTCAAGACAGAAGATACATATGTGTGAGGACAAAGAAAGAAGCTGAAATAAGGAGAAGTTTTTGGTTTGAACCTCATCAGTAGTTGGTCCAGAAGAGAAAGTTCATAGCTGAAGCTGTGTTCAATGACAGACACATTATCCCTTGTCATCTCAGCAGTGAATTCAAGCATTTATTTGGAAGTTAAGCACATGAAGAACTTCTTGTTTTATCTGCAGAGATCAGGAATAGTCAAGAATTTTCCGGGTTTCTCACTGAATGACCAAGTGCATTCCCAAGCATGGGTTCACACATTACTCTTGCTTTAGATATTTTTCCCTTTATGGCTCAGTTAACACCAAACTATGGAGAACTTGACAGCTTGATAAAAGCTGTGGGAGGTAGAAATGTATTTTTGTGCTCTAGTTATACCTTTAAGGGAATAAATATTTAATGACTTGAGCAATATTTCCTTCTTTTGATAATGTTAGATGAGGTGTCATAGGTGAGTAGCTATTACCCAATATTAGCCTCTCCCTTTGGGTAAAATATCAAAGTGCCAGTGTTGTTTGGTAATTCCTGCATAATAATGGACTTGGAAAGTAATGCATCTTTGCAGAATGTGAAATGTTTGTACTTAGTTGCTTCATCCCAGCTCACTAAAAATTAAATACAAAGAAGAAAGAGAAATTAAGTAACGTTTCCAAAGCCCTCTAGAATATTCAGACATAATGACTTTGCTAGAAGGATGTATTTGATCTATTATTTCTTTTTCTGAAACATTTCATGTGGAAATTATAAAAAAAAGATTCCTTGGCCTGCATTTCTAGGAGGTCATCATAAATTGTCTTAACAGCTGTATCTCCTCAGTGAACCATAGTTTTGGCTGTTAACAAGAGGATAAATGGAAAAAAAAAAATCCACTTTTTAATTTCTCTTAATCTGTTTGATGATTTTTCTTTAACCGTGTCTGGTTTTATTTATCTGTATTTTGTGTGTGTGTGAATGCACACACTACAATTTCAAGGATACACATACATTTAGATGGTCAAAAATCTACCAAGTAGCAATCCACTCCCATGGAAGTGGATGTTGCCTTTATCTGGAATATCACAAGAATTTCACAAGACCTTCTATATGGGATGTATTGAGCTTTTAAGAACTCTGAAGATCCCTATGCCTGGCTTTTAAAATATATGTATGCCTATGTATATATAGATATATATAGATGTACCTATATATATGTTTGTGTGTGTACATCTCTCTATATATTTGGCTATATGGAAGTCAAGCTTGGTTCAGTTAAACCACAGACTCCCTGTTTTCATTAGCTTGTCAGCAGCATTACTGCCCAGCATTAGTCAATGTTAGGCAGCCCAGTGTCTGGAACCTGCAGGAGCTAACAGAGACCCTGCTAGTTGTCATATACAATTTTCATTATTAATTAGGCCCTGGTCTACAACTGAGACCATAAGGAAAATCCATTATTTGGGCCATAATTGTAGAATAAATTAAGATCACTCGACTTTGTCATAAAGCTATGTGAAGCCTATGTGCCTCTTAGTTTCATTTGTCCCTTAAGACAGGGTTTTAAATCTGTAGTATGCACAGCTAAGAGCTTGAAGAAAGTCAATAATATTCCAGTGAGCCATTTATTTGCTTTGTAAATAAAAACTCCTCCAATTTTCCTTATGCCCTGATCTAAACTGATTTGGGTGCTCACGCAATTGTGCGTTACCAGGGAGGGACGACTTTTATGATCTCCTTTCACTGGCAACAATATCTCAAAAATTACAGTAGCTGTATCTCACTCATTACGGGAGATTCCTTTCATAGGGAGCAGTTTAACCTACAGATTTATGTTCGTGTGGATTGGTGGAAACATTCCTTGCCTGAGATCATAAGGTATGCTATACATATCTTACACATCAGCTATATTGCACACTGAATATTAGTCACCATTCTATAGGAAGAGATTTTAGCTTTTCTCAGTGCGTGCATCTTCAAGTGCTTCTATTGCTCATAGATATAACCTTTATTTTTCTTTTAGATACAACAGTGACTTGTCAACTGATTAAGTGAAGAAAAAAGAAAAAAAACCCTCACATCTCAGCACCTATTTTGCATGTAAACAATATGAAAAACATATCTATGGGAAGGGCAGAGTGATACAAACTCATAGGTATTTCCTTGACTCACAAAAACTGTATTGCATAAAACCCTGCTGGTTGCTTTTTCTCTTTCTTTATATTTTTTTTCCCTGCCTTGACACATCCATCTCTACCTATTCTTTCTCTTTTACACTTAAAAATTTTATCATTTCAGCATGAAGAAGCTGTAGCTCAAGTGTACATACAAGTGTTATGGACAGGAGAGCTCATCTAAAGGACTGGAACAGTGGATAGTCAACTGTTTCACCTATTAATATTTTAGAGTTGGAATTTGAATTTTGCATAATCAAGGCAATCATTTTTCTAATTTCTTTATCTTCTAAGAGAGTAATGAAAAGGGTTTTATATTTCATATCCATATGACAGTGTTTGTGTAAAAGCCATTTTACTTTGTACCTTGAAAACTTTTAAATTAGTATCTTGAGGAGGAGGAGAAAAAGTGTTTTGCTCTAGCATATCTGAAAAGACACTCTGGAAAGAAGCCTGAAAAACAAAACCCTGATATAAAATAGGGAATTAACAAGTATAGTCATCCCCAAGCTGTGTCAGGATCATGTAAAAAATGTCAATTTCCTTGGAAATAAATTAAGAAAAAAAATACTTTAAAGAAGTGTTTATTTGATATTAAATTTTAAGAGAAGTATAAGTAAGTATATGGAGGATTTATAGTTTAAAATTTCATAAACCATAAGGAAGAATGTAGAAAACACCAGGTTTCAGTGTCTCTCTCATTGTCCTATAAGGACTTGTCATGGTAGTATCAGCATTCAGATGAGCACAACATGCTTCCCCAGGCTAATGAAATGTTTCCCATCAACTTTGTGTAAATGCCATGGGTTCATAGCACAGTGAACAGGTGCCACCGTCACTACTGCAAGAGTTGTCTGTAGGAGTTTAGACCTGGGGCAGCCTTTTGCAGTACAGACATCAACAACCGTGATTCCTGTAGCATGCATGTGTCCGTGCAGGGTCAGGACAAGGTAGGCAGAGGGCTGTAACCCCAGCAGAGACCTGGGCTTTAGTAGACAGAGCATCACTCAGTCTGTGATTCACACGTAGGGAAAATATGTTACCATATATTCAAGGAAAAAATATAAGTAAAAAGTTAAAAAAACGTCCCAAAGACTTTATATAAATTCTTAACCACCATGGTGGCTGTCTCCCCTGAATGAGAATTAGATAACGGAGACCCCAACTTAACCCTCATAACCCACTTGATGGTAGAAAAACCAAATCTGAATGTCAAGGATTAATCTAAGTCTACATCCACAGAGAAACTCCTGTGTAAACCAGTAATCCGTGCTACTTTAACACATTTAACCTGTGAAAACAACTTTTTTTTTTTTCCCCACTGTTGTGGGTTGGACTGTCAGACACAATTTCTTAAAAGGTCTTACTTTATCACCATCAATTTCCTCAGCTAAGTTTTATTTATCTATCTAGTGTGATTTCTAGTGATTTCTACAAATCTTAAAAAATTAATTTTCTCTTTTTTTCCTGTCAATAGGAAATGCTCAAACAAAAAGAGAAAACCAAAATAAAACTAATAAAAACACCCTGACACATATTTAGTTGTCTCTTCCATATATCAGATCTACCAGTATTATACCATAAACCAAACACACAACACCTGCAACTCACCTCCTTAAAGGGCTTCATTCTGTGGTCAACAGCTTTCAAAGTCTACTGTTTTAAATTTTCCAAATACAAGTTTTGTGGATTATGGAAAATTTTCAATTCAAGGTCTGAAGTTACATGATACATGTAAACTGACTTCAGGGATAAAGATTTTCACATTAGGAGTTGAATTGGCGGGGCTGAATTTAGATAAAATTATAAATTAGACTGAGGTAAAATTGTCTGACTCATGTTCCCCTATCATGTAGTTGTATATAGCTAGTCACAATGATTTTTAAATTCTTTCCTTCAGCTACAGAAAGATAAAGAAGAAAGTTGCTTCCAGATTCAAATGTAACTGTAAAAGACTGACGTTTGTCTCCATTTCAGAAGCTACTGCTTTGGTTTAATGAAGATGTGAAGATATCACTCCTTAAATGACTTTTTTTTTTTTCTTAATCTTCTTCTCAAATGCTTTGCAGACTTAAAGCAAAAGAAAATTACTAAGGCAGTTCTAAAGCCTGTTAATTTATACTGTTCTTACTACCAAAAATGTATGACTGAGAATATGGTTTGTTAATTGACCTTATAATTGACCTGTAGAACATCATGTGTTGGGCATACTAAGTTGTCTCATGATAATGCCTTCCTCATCAAGGCTTATTGCTTTAGTGCAGCTCATTAGGAAATGAGGACATAAATTAAACTTGAAAAGAGAAATGGAAATGCTAAAGTTGACATGGGAATGTCTCTGCATACTGCAGAGGGTAAGCTGGCCTTTGCTTCCTGATGCCTTGGCTAACAGATAGATTTATTTGGGAGTTATGCCTCGGTTAAATGTAATTGCTTCCCCTGAGGCACTCCTGGTAAAAGCCTACTTAGCTGAATGAAAGGTGCTTCCTGTCTGAGAGCATGTGGTTAAGGTAAGGGTGACTTCCATGATAATCTATTTGGTATGTGGACTTGCTTGCTTCAAAGGTGATGGTAGGGACTTCAAAGGCTTGTAGTCAGGTTGTTAGATATAGCTGAGCTGGAAAGCAGAATACATCCTTTGTGATATGATAAAGGGTACTTGTGGTAGGTAACCTGTACTCACAGCATTTCTACAGGAAAAAATGAACTAACAGAACTCATGCAAAAGTGAAATTCATTTATTATTGATGAACTGTTTTAGCAGAGAAGCTTTATTTTTCTTGCAGGATAGGTGTTTCTTATTTGGGAAGTGTTTTCTACCTTATTAATTCAATCATGCAGAGCACCTTGCTTTCAGATTCTTCTCACTCCTGACAAAGCCGTAGGATTTTAGGTTTGCAGTTAAGCTACTGAAAGCTCTGTTCTTGTTTAAATAAATACTTGATTACTGATGACTCTATGTTTTAAAATTATCTAGCAGCATGTCCTAAGCCACTATGAATTCTTCATTTCTCTTCTCTGTGTCATGTCCTGTCATCCACCCATGTGTTGTGCTTCCCTAACCACCACCACGCCCCCAACTCTTACTCAGCATTGGCCCTCTTAGCAAGAGCTTCCTTTGCCTGTAAATTTTTTTTTCCAGGCTTTTCATCTCTCATAAGGACAGACAAACCCTGAAGTGCTGGTATATTTGCTATAGTCACTCAATTGGCTCAATTTTTAGGCTAGTTTCTTTGTCAGACTCACGAAACTTCCTTGCACTCTGCAGTATAGAAATGTGTATGCTGAATAACAGTAAAATGTTGGGTTGTTTTCTGCAAGTAGGGCATAAAACACATTATTGGGGCATATAATATAATTATTTTGTTAGGTTGGATTTGGAGTTGCAACTAAGCTTTCCTAAAATTTCAGATCATATACAGAAAAACCCAGGAATCTGGCAGACATAGGAACTAGTGGTGGAGGTGGCAAAGAAAACCAGACCATGATTACAAAATAAGAGTGGGATATAAGTTTACCTGATCTCCTAAAAAAACCTGAGAACTTCTCTTCTAAATGGTGGTGTTTTTGTTTGTCTTTTGTCATCAATTTTGGTATTGAATATTTTTTTATGCTGCTTGGTCTGTGTGTTTAGAATAAATTCATGACTGCAGTGCATAGGGTGTTACAGCTGGCCAAGCAGGTTGGCTACCAGAAGCAGCCTGTGTGTAATAGCAGAAATCTCGGTGAAGGTTTGTTTAATCTGTTTGCTTTGCTTTTGTTCTCACTTCTGTCTGCCTGTCTCATTGACCTTGATGATCTGACTGTATGTCTCTAGGAAGCCACTTGAGCATAGATACTGTCTGCCTGAGGAAGCTTCAGAAACCAATTTAAATTGGACAATAAGTGGTCAAGAAAGTGCAAAAGACCTGCTTCTTAAGTCATACATATATATATCAAGGTAAAAAAAAAAAAAAAATCACAAAATGAATAGAAACTTCAGAGATATTCTATGTAAAATCTTTTATTCACAATCAATTCTGTATTAAAATCCATACATTGGCAGATTAGGCACCAGTAAAGAATGGCTAATACTAAAGCAATGAGTCATATCACCGATGCTGCAGCCCCTTGTGAAGAATTTTATCAGGAGATTAATATAATCTTATTTGAAATTGTCACAAACATCCTTTATTTTAATTATCTTTGCCTGAGGTTCTGTTAAGAAACCGTGTATCATTTTGTAATATAAATGCTTTGTAACTATGGATTCTTGTCCTGTGCAGTAACATTAAAGTGACTTCATATCCCTTATGTATACAAATTAAACAGCAAGATATTCAAAATGCCCTCTCTTTAGCATAAATTGCTTATAATTATTTGTCACAATGACCCTTCAGTCATAAGTTAGCTTAATTTATAACATGGTAATACTGAATAAAGATCTTGTTCTTACACATCTATTTTCTGCAACAGTAGTGATTAGACCCAGATGTAAATTTACATCGACCAGGGCATCTTTTACATGGGCAGTGGGTTTAGTTTTATTTTATTTTAAAGAAGGGAATGTCTCTTTCTTTTCTTTAATCAATTTAATATCAACCCATGTCAGTTCACTACTTTTTTGGTAGATTTTGCCTGTTTAATGGATTTTTTTTTTCTTTCTATATAAAGTTAAAATGTTAGTCCAGGGTTTTCCCTTAGCATCTTTCACAGGCGGTTCTTGGTTGTCTGCTTGCTTTTACTGGGCAGAGGATGGTCTATAAGTTTATGTAACCTAGTGAGTAATCTGTACTCTGCCTTTGTTTCTGAAAACATATTCAAGGTTCTTCTTGAAAAAGTCACCAAATCAGAGTCTTATGCTTTTTGAATTCTCCCTATGTAAAACAACTTCAGAAATTACATGGATTTGCTGTTGAGGCCCTCTCCAGAGGAAAGGGCTAACTAGTGATATTTAACTAGAATAATGCAACATCAGACCCAGACTCATCTATACAGTTCTGTGTACCTTTTTTTTACAATCTGTGAACTTGTACAAGTTTGAGACTTCCCTTCATGCGTGTAGAAGCAGAATATGGTCCCACAGACAGTTCAGGTTTTAGCAGCAGACTATTTGAGTCAGTGAGCTCAGATAAGTTAAAAAAAGACCCCCAACATCAAACAACCTAAAGTTTCTGGTAAACTTCTAAGATATTCAAACTGCGGGAAACGGTGTTTATTTGATTAAGTATCACCAAGAATTCTAAATACTAAGATCCTAACAAACAATCTTATGCAAGCACAAGGAGAACACTTCATCAATAATCTATGGCTGAGGGTTTAATGTCTACAGATTTCCTTTTTTTATTATTGCACTGTGACTTCACCAAGATTTCTCATTTTATTCAAAGGAGGTCTTGCTGCAGGCATTTAAACCTGCTCAGAAGCATACCATT
Organism: Eurypyga helias; assembly: GCF_000690775.1. NCBI lineage: Eukaryota > Metazoa > Chordata > Aves > Eurypygiformes > Eurypygidae > Eurypyga > Eurypyga helias. Next base: position 56,312 of record NW_010262325.1, read on the forward strand.
AGAACAAGGCACAGCACTGTCTCTGATCATAAAACTAAAAAGGAATTCAGAGAACTGTGTTCCTAATGATTACGTGCCCATGTTAAAGTTGGAGTATTTAAGAATAACTCCTGCAACACAGAACACCTTGACATCAACAGAGTTAAATGTCAAGTAGGGGAAATCTACAGGTGGGTAGAGAAAATGAATTCTGGAAACAATCATTTTATAACACTTCAGAGCAAATTGAGAAGCCTATTTTCACTCTTTGTGCTTCCAGGAAAGTTAGAGAGGACTCATGGCACTCTAGGCAAGAAACAGCCATTGGTGGTTCTGGTCTGTATGTAACAAACTCTAGCCCATACTGTGCAAAGTCTGGATATTAATTTTTCTGGAGTAGGACAAGAAATAAAATATTATTCAAATTATGTGCCTTATCAACACCTCTGCCATAAAAAATGAAGAATAATTTTGCAGTAAGGTTCTAAGACCTACTCATGAAGGTTTTTGTTTATAGATTATATTTAAGGCTTGAAAGACTTTTGTGCTCCATATCTTGCCAGTAGGAGAAAACCTTTTTATTTTGATAGGTTATGTTTAAGCAAAATCTTCCATCTCTCCTGTCAGTTCCACCTTAAAATAAATAAAAGACAAACATTTAAAACCATTACGTTCTTTGAATTACATGCTTTTCAAGCAGACCTGGCTAGGAAACTGTCAGTATTTACTTTGAGGGGAGAAAAAATATTTATTACATTATTTCATAAATATTATCTGAGTATTCCATTTTGGATTTTTTCCCTGTAACTATAGTTTCCCAAAATACCAAATCTATTTCCAGTCATAGTAAGAAAAATCTATACTGAGGCATTGAAGGATTAGAGCAAGGAACTGATCTTCCTGCTGTCAAATGTTAAACCAAACAAAGCTTTCTATGGAGGGGAAAAAAAAAACAAACCGAAACCAACAACCCCGCCCCCTCCCCAACAACAACAACAACAAAAGGCAACACTTTTTTCATGTGGAAGAGAAATTTAACAATATATTTCCAACTAGTTCTGTTTTGGAGAAAATCAGAATGGCCACACTAACATCAGAAATTAATCTCTAAGGCCTTCTAAGTTATTACATTGTAGGATTTGAACAACTTGATGGTTTGCCACGTTCTTCACTTGCAGTACTGTAGGCAGGATTCACCAGGGTCTGCACACTGGAACAGTTACATAATATATGCCTTTAAAAGACCTGCTTTTTGGATGCTGGTCTTTTTGCCAAAGTATTGACTTCAGGACTGACATTTTCTACTCTGTGTGTTTATGAACCAGGTGGAAAAAAAATATCACCTGTACCAATTCTGTCCTATATGAGGATGAGTGTATGAAAAATATACATTGTTTTGCTCTGGGTAAACACAATCAATATCGGTCTCCCCTTAGGGAGTGGGGTTTCTCTCCACTGTCTGGAGCCAAACCCATCATTCTTGGTCTTGCTTTGCCGGTGACCAGCAGGCATCTCTGAGGACCACTGCCCAGTGGACGTGTTCCCTTCAACATGTAAAAAGAGCACTACAACATGCCTTTGCTGTCATTCACTTCTGTGGCTTTTAGGGTAGGGTTATATAGCACAGTACAGCTTTTGTAGAGATGCTCACATTGGCTCTGAAGAAATAAGCATGGGTAATAGAAGCAAGAGCAGCCTCCTGTTAGGGCACACCCTTGCAGTGACTGTTCTTCATGTACAATTGCATTTCAGTACATAGGTAGGTTATTGGTTAGCTGGTTTTCAACACGTTAAATATTCTTCCTGTGAATTAGGGATTATTCTCATTTTTTTAAACCCAAATAGTGTGTGATCCCATGAAAAATACCTTGTAGAAATCTCAGTATGCAAGACTGACACCATAAACTTTTACAATCAACCAAATGTACAATTTCATGAAAGAAGGTCTCAAATTAACTTGATAGGTTCTGCTTTCAGAAGAAAAGGTGGATTATAGTTCCTTCCTTTAGGTCTTTATCTGATATATTCTGTGTCAACCATTCTTTTCCTCAGCACCAGTGTCAGGCTGATGTGCCTGTAATGACTTGGTTTATCTAAAGACTAACACAATCTCCATTTGAAGAATGTGGAGGCAGGGCACACAGGATTGCTGTGTTTTTACATTTATTTTTTTCAAAGATTGGAAATCACACGTATTCATCTGGCTTAATGTGGTTGCATAAATCTTGCAGTCAAAGATGACACTGCAAGGTACATCTGAGCTCCAGTTCATTACATCCTAACATATAATCATGAAATATGTGAGATTAACTGAGCCCTCAGAAATGCCTATTTCTTACTATTGGTTATGTAGACAGTTTAGGCAGATTTGTTCATAGGTGTCCACACTGTCAACTTCTCAAAGTAAATATTGTTCAAAGAACACAAATAGGATAATAGAAGAAAATCAAACCCTGTCAGCTGAGCAATGTTCCTTAGGGAAATGTGGTATGATTAGTGACTGCCAAGGAGGAAATTGCAATGCATGGGTGTCTGCATAGAACACATAGCTAACAGCAAAACTTTAACATTGTAAAATTAGGCAAAAACTCCAGTTTAAGATGTATGAATATCTACTAGACCCACAGTCCAATTTCTGTTCCCTGGTTGGTCCAGACTATGATATAATCTTTAATTACTCACAGATTCCTCCCTCTGCCCCACCCCCCAACCCC
>NW_010262326.1:0-824 GCF_000690775.1 Eurypyga helias
TCCCATTCCCATCCCATTCCCGTCCCCTTCCCGTCCCCGTCCCCATCCCGTTCCCATTCCCATCCCATTACTGTTTCCATCCCCGTCCCGTTCCCATTACTGTTCCAATTCCCATCCATCCCGTTCCCATTCCCGTCCCCGTCCCCTTCCTGTCCCCTTCCCGTCCCCGTCCCCTTCCTGTCCCCTTCCCGTCCCCGTCCCCTTCCTGTCCCCTTCCCGTCCCCGTCCCCTTCCTGTCCCCTTCCCGTCCCCGTCCCCTTCCTGTCCCCTTCCCGTCCCCGTCCCCTTCCTGTCCCCTTCCCGTCCCCGTCCCCTTCCTGTCCCCTTCCCGTCCCCGTCCCCTTCCCGTCCCCGTCCCCATCCCGTTCCCATTCCTGTTCCCATCCCTGTCCCGTTCCTGTCCCCGTCCCCTTCCCGTCCCCGTCCCAGTCCCGTCCCTGTCCCGTTCCCATCCCCATCCCATTCCTGTTCCCGTCCCCGTCCCATGGCCATTCCCTTCCGTCCCCGTCCCGTTCCTGTTCCTGTTCCCATTCCCATCCCCGTCCCCATCCCGTCCCCGTCCCGCTCCCATCCCCATCCCATTCCTGTTTCCATCCCCGTCCTGTTCCCATTCCCATCCCCGTCCCATGGCCATTCCCTTCCCGTCCCCGTCCCGTTCCTGTTCCTGTTCCCATTTCTGTTCCCATTCCCATCCCATTCTTGTTCCCATCCCGTTCCTGTTCCTGTTCTGATTCCCATCCCATTCCTGTCCCATCCCATCCCGTTCCCATTCCTGTTCCCGTGCCCATCCTGCCCCGTCCCTGTCCCATCCCGTCCTGTCCCAT
>NW_010262327.1:0-23995 GCF_000690775.1 Eurypyga helias
CCGGAGTTAAACCACGACAGTGGGCTATGTCATGCCTAAAACTTGGCCTGCTGGCACACCGAACAAGGTAATATTAAAAAAGAAGACATTTTTGAAGCTGTTAAGATGAGACTTCTCTAAGTATGAAGTGATCATGCTCCTGTGGTGATTGTTATTAAACATCACCATAACAGGAGACATTAAGACAGATAACCTCACCTTTGGAGTGTTCAGAAAGGCATGGAAGCTTGTCTATGTTCTGTAAGTGAAACATAGTAAATATATATTGGTGATTACTTTAAAGCGTTGGTTTTGGATCAAATTCAGGAAAAAAATTGAAAGTCTAGTTTGTTGGTAGTATTCTTAACAATAACTAAAATAAAATACGCTTAATGGACTTTGAACTGTAGAGAACAATGCAGAATTGGGGTATTTATTTTTTCCCCAGTGTAGGAGCATATATATATGCTTGAATAAATGTATGCATACAACAGTAAGTATATGCATATAAATAAGAGCAAGAAAATCTGTAGATTTTTGTAATAGATATTCCGTAAAACTAGATTATGGTAGGAAAGAATTATATTTCAAAACAAACCAGGATTCAATTCACTGATACATACATGGTATACTTCTATCCATTTCTGAATGAAAAAAATTTCAGAGTGAGACTATTTGTGAGACCATAATCAAAATGAAATCTAAATACAACTTTTTCACATAATTTCTGATCAAATAACCATATAGTATTAAATGTGCTTCTTGTTGGATCTGGAAAATAAACAAAGATGTTTTATTATGTTTGCTACTTTCTGGTTGCCAAAATAGGGACATCATTCTTTATTTCAGGTCTGGTAGGGATGTGTAAAAGAACAGTTAATATTAGTTCCACTAGAAAAGGTACAGTGCCTATACAGGTTTCCACCCTGAAAACTGTAGTGCTGTCTTGCGATTTTTATTCTACAAAGATGCCCAAATTCTAAAAATTATTTTTGAGCAATCTGATCACTTTGCAGAAGCTATGACCTAATCCTTGAAAAGGATTCGTGCTGTATTTCACTCCAGGTCCCTAACCTTTGTGCTAAGGAGAGCTTCAGAATACCTGTTGAGTTGCTCAACACCATGTGGAGAGCCACAGGCAGAACACAGCAGCCTGAGTATTATGTCTGTACTACTACTGCTACACAAAATATTGCCATGTATAAAGATGGTGTCTCTCCATGTCTCCTGTTTTATTATGGATTAGCAATAAACTTCTAAGTGGAGAAAGAAAGAAAGACAAAAGAAGGATTAGGAAAGAGGAGTGCAAGGCAAAGACTATCGGTGCAGCTTAATTTTCAGAACATGTAACTATGGGCTTAGGTCTAATTACAAATCAAACGGAATAGGTGATAGTGCTTATTACCTATGAATGAGTGCTGTCGTAATTAGAATCTTATTTAGATATTAAAAGGATGTTTCTGGCTCTAAATTTTTTCCTGAAAAAAATGATGTTCTGGTTTAGGAAACTAATCCTAGGAGGGAGCTCAGGCTTGAAAATCACAACCAGATTTAATTACTTTATTACATCTGGGCGATGGAGTAATTTCTTTGGAATCTCTGCTTCCCAGTGGTGGTTTGCTACTGAGCTTGCTGAATGCTTTGAATACTGCTGCTGGGTGCCTAATTTTGTAGATGTTTAAAAAGTGAATATGGCAGCAGTGGTGTCTCTACGGATTTATCTCTATGTGCTCCTAAGAAGTGGTGCCACTCCACGTTAACTAAAATCCAGTTAGAAATATATTTGAAAGACATGTCTGATTTCTGCTTGTACTTCTTTTTTTTCCTTCAAAAACACGTTAGTTTTATGAATGCTGGTTATTATTTGTCTATGTATTTCTAAGATCGGCTTCAGTATTTTCACTGAAGCCACAGTTAAGTACATGTTTCAAGATCATACATTAGGTAAGTAATCTACATATGTTAATGACTCTGCAATTTGAATGACTTCCCATTTCTGAACAACTCCTGTCTCTAACCCATATCTATAAAGGGTTTTTAACTGATCTGGTTTAGAACTTTTCATTTACAGACTTTTACTTTTCCATTGTGGAGGACATGGAACAAATTACATTGGTGCTTTTTCCAGGAAATGTACTATCTCCAGGGATTAGGGAACTGTAATTTCTTTGAACTTTCAACCATTTCTTTCCTTGTCTGCTAGATACTCTCATAACCGATAAAAAACTTGCTGTCTAATCTAATTCAATATAAACAGATTGAGAAATTCAAGCGTATCTAAGACTTTCTCTGACCAACTGGGAAACTTGAGAGTGGGAGGATTGACTGAAAAAAAGAGAAAACACTTGATTCATAAATATGAAAAACCCACAGAACATACTTTTGAGTTGTTTGTGATCTGGGCCACAGAATTATGAATGTTCAGATTTTTATGCTCCCTTCTGACTATTTAAGTGCTTTCTGGGTAATGTCCCCTTCCGACAGCTAGGAGACTGGCTTTCTGTGTCAGAAGTCACATGTCAATGTAAGGTTTCCTTGTATAGAGATCTCTTAGCTTATTTCTTTTTATTAATTTACTGTGTGGACTTTGCTTATGAAGAAGAGTGTGTCTTTAAATGAAAGTTTCTTCAGCTGCAGCATATTTTGTTTGGCACAGATGAGGACTGTATTGCAGCATTATCATGGTATCTCACCATGACATTGTCATTTCATTCTGAACAGAGCCCAGTTTGGAGAAGTTACAACTGCATTTCATTACTAATAATGCTCCTTTATAGTTTTGGAATTAAGAAGACTTTCAGGGCAAAGAGCAATAGTCTTTGTGCCACACCAAACAATTCTCAGGAAATCTTAAATGGTGTAGTTCTTGTGGTGGTCTTGTATACAGGATGGAGCACACACTGAGTAGTAGTGGCTGATTTCTTCATCTTGTTTTAAGCTGAATTATGTCTGGTAAAAAGAACAAAGAAAAAAAAAACCAAAGGGCTATCTTACTTTGGCTATTATTTTTCTTTAATAAAGGTAAAACTGTACAAACAATCTCCTGAGAAGAAGGAGGTCAGGTGTTGTCCACAATATAGTACATTAATTTTACTGAAAGAAAAGACAGTGGAAGAACTACTTTGTGCATACATCTTGTTTGATTCTGCAAGGCCTGGCCAAAAAAAGATGACCCTTGTTCCTTATGGGCCACTGTATGAGAATGCGTAAAAAATTTTGAACTAGGTTTCTTGGACTGAAATATGAGCATGTGTACTCATGATATGTTGTCTGGTTAATCAGACAGTTAGTGATTCACAACTTTAAACTACACTTACATGGATTTTTTTTTACCATGTCAAGGGTAAGTCTTTCTTTGTCATTCACAGTACAGTGTCGTGGTTTTTTTATTGCCTCCCAATGTTTTCCTTTCTTCACCTAAAGTTATTCTAAAATCTATACCATTTCTATAAGATGATGTTATGGTTTAATTCCAGCCAGTAACTAAGTACCCCACAGCCGCTTGTTCACCTTCCCCCCTCCAGTGGAGAAGGAGAATTGAAGGAAAAGACAAGGAAACTCATGGGTTGAGATAAGAACAATTTATTTAATTTACTTTCAATTAGTAATAGTAACAGCAGTACTAACAATACTAATAGTATGTAATGAAAATAATGGAAAAGAAAACAAATGATACAACTGCTCACACTCACTGACAAACCAAGAGCTAGGGCTGGAGAGGGAGGGAGAGAGCAACTCTCCCCTGGCCCAAGCCCATATTTATATACTGAGCATGACGTTTTATGGCATGAAATATCCCTTTGGTCAGTTGGATTAGCTGTCCAGCCTGTGTCCTGTGTTTCCTTCTTGCAGAGAAGAAGCTGGGAATACAGGGGCAGCATCAGAAACTGAAAAGGTCCTTGAGTTGACATAGACCTTCCTTATTAACAACTGAAAACATTAGTGTGCTATCAGTATTACTCTCAGCACAGCCAAAACATAGCCTGATCCTAGCTACTGTGAGATAAACTAACTCTGTCCCAATTAAAACCAGCACAAATGATAAGAAGCTGGGCTTACTACTGTCTTCCTGTTGTCCTTCACTGTAAAGATTGTAGGAAAGCAGGGAAAAGATCAACAGTGTCGATAGAAACCCTAAAATCTATACTATGATAATTCATTTTCTTGGAAGGAGGCACAGAACCTATTAGGACGTCTTTCTAAGCTGATGAAAAGCCCAAAGGTTGATGATGAAAGAAAAAATGTACAAGATATTAAAAAGATACAGCTTTCTGAATCAGAAAGAAACAAGAAGTCACTGAAGTAGAAAATAGAACTAAAAGTGAAATTAATTCTGGGGTAGATGCCAGTAACACACACAACTTCATGAGAAGAATAAGTAATCCTGTAGAACATAACGATTCCCTGGAACAAGTGACCAGGAAATGAGGAAAAGGCATAAGGCTGACAAGTTTAGGAACAAATGGGAGATATCCAGGAAACCTAAAGAAAATTGCTTTTCTGACATTATCATTTATATTTAAAATGCACAGGATCTATGGGTGGTGGGAACAGAGAATGAACAAACTGTGTTGGCACTTTAAGGATTCCTGGACACTTAGGGAAGATTCAAAGTGCCAGAATGGATTGTGTTTTGACAAGACAGAATCATCTGATTCATACCTGATGCAAAATCCAGAGATTTTGGGTGCTGATGCTTGGGAAATGGAACAGTTGATTTAATTCAGTGGTTGTGCTGATGACTAGCCTAACACCATGAACATTTTCTGATTTATAAGGCTTCTGTTTAGGAGTAATTACGAAGATATCAATAGCTTCAACTACCAAGCTGTCAATGCATTACATAATATGGGACCAATTAGTCAAATCCTGTAACTTAGCCTGTGTAAATCTAAATTATTTTAATAATATACACAACTTTGCATCCTCTTTGCCCCCTTTCCCTTTAGTCCACTGCAATTAAAATGAGCCTCCTCTAAAAGAGTAGATAGAAGATACCAGAAACTTCAGAGTGTGGGACTTGCGTATTTTGTTCATGAGCTTCCCATTATGCGAACTGTAGGATGTTTCCTACTGAGGGGAAAAAATGAAGCTCTGTTTAACAAAATAGTCCTTGCTGAAGCTCTGCTCACTCATATTACAACCAAAGGGAATGGAAGTAGAAACTTCCTAGCACTCTACAAAGCAGGGTCTTACTGTCCAATAACTTTTTAGTATCTATTTGCTTTTCTAAATCAAATCGGATTGAATCTGGCATATTGCTCTTCGTGTGGTGACTATTTGGTCCTGTGGTTTGAAATAAATGGTGTAGGAATTCCTCAGACAAGCATAACATTTAGCAATTTTTGTTTGAATAAGCAGGTATAGATCCATAAAACAAATAATACATGACATTCCTTTAATTTTTCTTGATACAGACCTTTAAAGAAAATCCATATCTCTAACAGGACTGATATAACCTGACAGAACTTTTAGGTCACAAATCTTCACACCTTCATCTTATGTGAGTTACAGAATAGTATCTCTGCTGATTATTAGTCATATCAATGTGATCAACAGATTTTTAATTATCTGAAATTACTCTGAATGAAACCTATTCCAAGATTTGCATTACGGGGGTAGAGGAGAAATTTTAGAGAAAGAATAAAAGAGCAGAGCTGTTAAAATCAAATTAAGAACTACTAAAGGCAATAAAGAGTTCATTCCACATGAGTAATGAAACCATTGTCTGCAGTGTTTTTGCTATACTTCTGTCCCACCCAGTAGTAAACAAGCAGAGTCTAGAGCAAAAGAAATAATTCTAGGATGTATTAAAAAGGATTTGGGAATATTGTGATGTTTAAAAGAGAGTCAGTGCATTTTGACTATATTGATTTTTGTTCAAATTATTGTCAGTGTCACAACAGATTCATGTCTAATGACATTTCTATTTCAAAACCTTCATTTTTAAAAAAGTGTCTAGACCTTTCTGCCTGCACATAATTCACAATTACTTCCACACATGTCCTGCATATAGAAGAACAGTGAGTAGATTTTCCATTTTCACACCATGACTTAATTTAAGTACCCACTCGGATACTAAGAGTATCCAAGACTGTGTTCTATGGTCTCTACAAATTGTTCACATAAATTCTGGAATGTTTTACTTAATGCCATGTTTTGTTTAATAGAATTTTAAAGAAAATGAGAGTTTAAAGATTCAAGTAATCTGCTTTCCAAGTCTTGGAATACAAACAGTTCAGGACATATATTAGAATATCAAGTCTCTCATGCCTCTCTCTTACTCACCTCTAAAGAAATATAAATATAATCACTATCTAGTCTCCCTGTCAGATTTATAGGGCTGCTTTTTTTCTGATGTTGAAAAAAATCTGTTTATGGAAGAACTGTTAAAAAAAAAAAAGAAATGTTTCTTTATGGCCAATCCCAAAACTTACAGACTGGTTAAATATAAATATTAAAGAATATATGACCAGGCAGGGCTAGTCACAGAAGCCTAGAATCATAGAATAACTTAAGATGGAAAAGACCTTTAAGATCATAAGGTCCAACTGTTGACCCAGCATTGCAGAGTCCACCACTCAACCATGTCCCTAAGCACCGTGTCTACACATCTCTTAAATACCTCCAGGGTTGGTGACTCAACCACCTCCCTGGGCAGCCTGTTCCAGTGCCTGACAGCCCTTTCAGTGAAGAAATTTTTCCTAATATCAAATCTAAACCTGCCCTGGTGCAACTTGAGGCCATTTCCTCTTGTCCCATCGCTTGTCACTTGGGAGAAGAGACCAACCCCCACCTCTCTTCACCCTCCTTTCAGGGAGTTGTAGAGGGTAATAAGGTCTCCCCTGACCCTCCTCTTTTCCAAGCTGAACACCCCCAGCTACCTCAGCTGCTCCTCACAGGACTTGTGCTCCAGACCCTTCCCCAGCTCTGTTGCCCTTCTCTGGACATGCTCCTCAATGTCTTTCTTGTAGTGAGGGGCCTAAAACTGAACACAGGATTCGAGGTACAGCCTCACCAGTGTGTGTGACAGGAGGACAGTCACTGCCCGAGTCCTGCTGGCCACACTGTTCCTGACACAGGCCAGGATGCCATTGGCCTTCTTGGCCACCTGGGCACACTGCTGGCTCATACTCAGATGGCTGTTGACCAACACCCCTAGGTCCTTGTTGGCCTTCCCTGTGATTCTTACCCAAAAACACTCAACCATATCATCACCATTAAACTCCACACAATGAAAACAGTCCCTAACATACAGGGCTGCCCCACCACCTCTTTCCTTGCCTGTCCCGTCTGAAGAGTTTATGACCGTCCACTGCAGCACTCCAGTTGTGTAAGTCATCCCACCATGCTTCCATGATGGCAAACACATCAGTTTTCCAACTGTGCAATGACTTCCACCTCCTCCTGTTTGCTGCCCATGCTGCATGCATTGGTGTAGAGGCACTTCAGCTGAGCTACTGATCCTGACACCTTTTTGATAGAAGCCTCAATTCCTACATGGCCATTCTCAGGTGCTTCTGTGGTTTCTAACACATCAATAGCCCTTGCATCTTTGCTGACCCATGGATTTCCATGCCCTACCTCCACTGAGATATCAGGGTCTGAGGGGTACCCAGACAAAAACTGAGCAAAAATTAGTATGGTATGGATATAAAACCTTAACAGTAATTTAAAATTTGGCATGGAAATATTTCAAGCTTTCATATATTTTAGCTTTTATAGTTTCACAGCTTTTCTATCCAGTTAGAGATTGTGTGGAACATCTGTTGTCTACAGTGGAAACTGTAGGCATGAATACTGGAACAAACATTTTCCCTTCTCATAGCAAGAAGTGAGTGTATTAATCTTTTTGAAAAAGAGTACTTTTACTGAGGCGCAGAATAGAAAACTATTAAGTTCCCTATAATGTATTATGTGCAAATTTCTCATATTTTAAAGGCTCTTTTTTGAACATTCATCATTATTCACATTCCTTTTCCCTAGTCTGTCCTTAAAGAAAATGACAGTAATTCCACTGCCATGACCCAACTTTTTTAAACTTATGAAGTTAAAAAAAAAAAACTTCCTTAGGTCGTTATTGCCACAAAAAGCTAAAAAATTGTCTCTTTGAAAGGAATGTTTGAAATATCTTTTTCTTTCCATTCTCTTAGTTTTAACAGAGGTTTCCCAAAATGAGGTCTCTTAAAGCTATTGTAATTTGCTAATTGGTAGTTAGACTGAGATTTCTGACTCTTTCTCTGTATTTAAAAATAAAAATATAATTTTACTCACTTGAAAGATTTTTTTCTAGTATAACATTCTGCATCCAGAGGTGGCCATAAACAGAAAAGTAGGAAAAGTATTTGTGCTTTCCTCTATCTCTCTCTCCTCTTTCCGGACAGTCTCTGCCTCCAAAAATTTTAACCTTGCATTTCTTGAATACATTGGAGCTTGTCTACTGCTTCCCATTATTTTCCTGGTCTTCCATAGAATCTATGCAATCTATTTTCTTCTCTCCAGTATGTTAAAAGATCGTCTACAACAAAGTAGACATTGTAGTAGATGTTATATGACCCAAAACTCGAGGGACGATTAAGTATATCCTATTAATAATTGCTATCCTAAAATGTTCTGTGACCCAGCAGTAACATTCCCTCAGTTTTATTCTGTACTTTAAAAATATAATAAATCTGTTGTACTAATACTCTTTTGAGTTGCTGAGAGTTGGTAAATAAAGTAAGCTACATTTAGATGCTCTTTCCTACTCTGTGGTTGCTTGCAAAGTCTTATTTCTGAAAATATATAAATTATTTTGGAATACAAAGTGAAAGATACTTGACATTTGCACTGTTTTAACAGATTTTCAGATCATAGTATTAAGCTGTGCTTGTATTTGTTACCAAATGTTTGGCATACAAATAATACAGTATTTGTTACCAAATGCTCGTCTCCAAGAGGGGTCTTAGAATGATCATAGAATGAAATCATAGAATCATCACGGAATGGTTTGGGTTGGGAAGGACCTTAAAGATCAGCTAGTTTCAAGCCCCCTGCCATGGGCAGGGACACCTTCAACCAGCTGATTAGATAACCATTGCCTTCTGAATGTGGAAATCTTTCTTGCAAGATAAAAGACTATGACTTCTTTGACTGCTCCTTACCCCAGCACATACTTTCACAGTTGTGTACTGCATCATCCTACAAATATCGTATTAATATATTTTCCAGTGTCTAGTGAAAACACTCAGCCAAAGGCAGGGTGACTTTGATGGATGGAGGCAAAGGAGTTCTCAGTTCTTAGAGACATTTAGAAAGAGCAGCTGGAGACCCAAATGCAAGAACAGGTGCTTTTTATTTGTATTTAAGGTTACTGATATGATGTGCAGTTCAGATGAGACAACAATTTTGCAATTACAGCTGGTTCATATTTGTATAACGCCTGTTCAAAGGTAAAAATAGGAAATTGTATTTTCTTCTGGCAAAATATTTGACTTACTCTAGGAGATATAACATACCGGCATTAAGAACAGTCTGATATTTGTATCAGAAAAACAAGCTGAAGGTCAGTTACTCTTTCACTGAACTGACTGTAAAAGATTTTTCAGTATATTCCTATCTGAAAGATAAAGTGGGTATGTCTGAGCCATATTTTGGAAAAAAAAAAAAGACAAGCTTCTTTCCTATTTATAATACTGTGCTACAGAGTGCTCATTGTCTGCTTTGTGAGAATCAAGATCTATTATGTATCAGTCCAGGGACACAAGCCATTTTCTAGGCTTATACTATTCCATCCTGAAAGCAGTTTTACAGAATTCAGCAAAAAGAAATATTTCATAATCAAATAATTGAATTTTCAAAGAACTTTTCAATGCCCTAGGCACAGATGGTACATATCTAGAAGATTGCCAATCAGATTATCCAACAGATAGACAGTATGTTACGCTCTCACGATTTATTGAAATTTTGCTTGGCACAATTGGATCTTCACAAAAATGTTTACAAAAAGAAAGGACTTTTTATTTTATAAAGAAGTCAGAGCCTGCCTGTCACATTTTCAAAATGCCAATAACTGCTTTTGCATTAATATTTTTTGCATAAAGTTTTCTGCCTACATTTACATGTGGATGCAGATAATATCGAGTGGTTAGTCCATTACATGCCCTCATCTAAAGGGAGGTTTTAAAAGCTGCAGGGTGACACAGCAGTCTAGCATAATATCAAAGGATTAGAAGTCACCTCAATTGTTATTTAATCCACTCCCTTGTCCCAGGGCAAGATCTACTGTGCCTATGTCATTCCTGTCAAACGCTTGTGAAGATTTAACTTAACATTCATGAAATCCGGTTCTTGTACTCATTTGCTTTTGAGCACCAGGGAAGAACTTGTAATTGCTACTCCATTTTCTCATTCTCAGCTGTGAAAATGATTACTTTGAAGAATGTTAGAGATCTACAGCTTTTTAAAGAGTTTGTGTGTCCGTTTAATTAGAGAATGTTATTAGCATCTTATTTTACAGATGAAGAGATTTATGCATTGAACAGTCTGACCCTTTATGCATTGAAAGGGTCTGTCCTGCAATAAACTCTTGCCTACTATTTACATGATAAAACATTTGGGGGAGTTGGATTTCAGTCTGCGTAGCTAACCTCATTAACTCTAGGGAACAGTGCAGGGAACCAGCATCAGGCTCCTGCTCCTGGAGACTGGGCTGCGGGGCTCGGCGCTGCTGCTGGTCATGGTGGGAGGCTCCTGGGCACCCTGCAGGGAGACCATGGCCCATCCCGGCCCTCGGAGGCTGCTTTCAGCCAAGGGTCTTGCCCTGGCCCTGCTGGCACTAGAGCTCCTGCCATGGCCCAGCGGGCCTGCGGTCCTGGCGATGCCTGGGGCTCCCACCATCAAACACTCTCCCTGGCGATGCCTGGGCTGACAGCACAGGCCTAGCAGCCTTCCCAGTTGGCAGTCTGTAGGCAGTCACTTCAGTTTTTGGAGAGTAAGAGAATTTAGTTGTATGCCTCAGGCACTTCCCTGCCAGTCGATGTCAGTGCTCCGTCTCGCTTACAAGACGAGGTGCAGCCTGAGGCGTCTTGTCCTAACAGGGCCCTGCCAGGTGCAGCTCCAGTCACGGCAGTGACTTCTGCCAACCATGCCACATCCAGACAACATCCTGGCAGAAACCGCTGCACTTCATGAAGAATAAGAGGAGGTTTGTTTCCGGACTGAGTTCCTCTGTTTCCTTCTTCCTTTTGTATTAATGGAAAACTAAGTAGACTAATAATTTTTTAGTTAAATTTTCGTAACAGAATGTACCAAACTTCATGAGACATTAAAATCCAAAAGGAATTTATTTGCAGAACCTGGGAGGGAATGCAGAAACGGGTTATAATATGCAGATTGAATTTCGGGCATACGGCAGCTACTGTGATGGGAAGTGTAGAAATATCTATAAATAATGAACATATTCATAAAAAAATAAAAAGCTTGACTTAAACACCTGCTTCTAAACATAATTAAAACTTGGTTCAAAAGGGTTTTTAACTTCACACGTCATTCTAAATGAGGACATCAGATTGAAAGTAAATATGATCTAGGAGATTAAAAAAAAAGGTGGTTAGGCACTGCTCAACAGGTAAAATAAACATCTATCAGTCATGCCTTCATATAACACGAAATGCTGAATAAGTTTCTAGTGCTAGCAGTGTTTCTGAGCTATAACATTTAAATAAAGCTTAATTACTTAGTTTAGATTTAGTCCACTTCTGAAGTACGCAATTTCCCTCCCGCCACCACATTCCCATCACAAATTCTGTTGTTCAAAACAAAGCAGAGCAATGAATAAATATTATATGTGTTGTTCTAGGGTGATACTTGTCCTGAATAATGAACCTTACAGTTTATAATGTACTTGGTCAATATAACTAAATAATCACTTCTCTTTGATTTAAATACTACTTTTTCCACAATACAGAGGGAATACTTGGGAAGGTAGTATAGCCGTTTGGTCCAAAGCTTGCAGTGTTCTGGCAGGAAAGGTTAGAATGTAGGACTTTCTGTCATAGATGTAACACATTTCTCTCTGCTGAGGAACAGTTAGTTGTTCTAATATTGCTGCTTTCATAGTAAAATATTGTTTAAAACCCTGGGCTTTGTTTTTTACTTCTTTCCTAATAGTGTGTCATTCAAATGTAGAAAAATTGGAGAGCATAGTTCAAAAACAGGCCTTGGTGATAATAAATGAAGAACATTCCCATACTGCAAGATAGATGAGCAGGTTGTGAGTTTCATTCATCTGGAATAATTGATCTACATCAGTTCTGCAGAGCTTTAGGAAATTGGTATTTCAAATCAGTTTGATCCAGTTATAAAGTACAAGACAGCTTAGCTTATTGTAACTGTGCTTTGTGAGATAGATACAAAGATATTTAGTATTTTCTGGATTTTAAATTCACTAAATTGGAAAGTACACAGTATCTATCTTAATTATACAATACAGTCTATGTGTATGCTGGTTGGCATTTAGATACCCAAAGTATATTTTAGGTATTTTGCAACTGCATCTAACATCTACAGAATGTGAAAGATCACTTAAGAAAGTAAACCATTTCTCTAAAATTATGGGAGCTTTTATCAGCTGAGCATCTAAAAAGGTAGAGAGAAAAATTAGCAGATTTGCAGAATTAAGTTACTAAAAAAATTAACTTACTGAGAATGTACAGAATATAATCTAATTTAAAAAATATTTTCTATGACTTTGTTGTTTATTTTTTCTCATAATTTTTTTGTTTAAAGAGAAGTTTCAAATTAAAGAAGGAAGTTCATAAAGCAAGGTTTCTATACCAGAAGCTCATCACTTTTTTAACAGACTGCTATGCTACACTGCAGGTCTTTGTGCCTGTTTTTCTTCATTCTTTTGTGCTCAGAGTGTTTCCAGGTAGAATGAATGTTGGTAATAAATAATTTGGGAGAAATTCCTGGCAACTCGTAAAACAATATTTGTCCTATTATGTGAAACAGAAGGTCAAAGTTTGAAGTGAGATTTAAAAGGAGAGGTCAGGAATGACTTCCTACTCTCCTCTTTTAAAATCCCCAAAGCTGCTGAGATTGCCTGCAATATGCCAGTATAGCACTAATAGTCAATAACTACTTCTCCAAATGAACTCTCCCTGTGAGAGTCTCAGGGCTTGAGCTGGTTTAACCTCATCTCATACCTGTCAGGTAAGTAAGCACTACTAACCCTCTTTAACATACAGCAAAACTTATTCTCTGAGAGACTAACAGCAAGGTTATGCAGGAAGTGTACAACAGAAGAAGAAATAAAGGCTGGATTTCTATATTATCATGAGTTACTGTATGTTTTTTCTACCCAGCACCACCAATTAGCCACGTGCTGTCCTTCAAGGGCGGCCGTCATCATTTGTTTCTCCACACATATGGCAGCCCCCTCTGTCTGAACTAAAGCCTTCATGATACAGTGACCACAGGTCTTTTGGTGAGGTGGATGAATTCTCTACTGTTACAATGGTTCTAGATTAGCCTTTTTAAAAAAAAAAAAAAAAAAAAAAGGTATTCTGACGTAACAGTTTAATGGCTTTTCATCACAGTTACTCATGTTTGCGCGCGTGTGTGCCTGCGTTTATATGTACGGAGTCAGGAAGGGGATGCAAACTGGTTTGGGTTTAATAAGATTAGACTAGAAGATAACACAGTCCCCTCTGCTCCCGTCCTTCCTCCAGAGGACTGATAAGCCAAGCCACTGCCAACACTTAAACTAGCTTGATTAATGAGCTCTGTTCTGCCAGCCTTCCTGTAATCTCTTCTGAAGGTTTAAGTTTGGTTTAATGCAGTTTAGTTTGGGGTGAGAAGTTGGGCTGGTTTTAATTTTATCTGGATCATTAAACCAGAATCTAATTGACACTCATAATTGCGGGGGAAGTCTTTTTCCCCTTTGAACTGTCTCAGATAACCAACCAAAATTAACTAGATGCACAGAAAAGGAGCTGAGAGCAGTGTGTTCTGTTTTATTCAACTGCGTACGGGATTTGCGTTTGGAAACCTAATACAGCCAAATGCAGCATCCAGATTGTAGTGCCTTGTTGAGGAAATGCTTGTGATCAGTAAGTATAAGCAGATAAAGAGATCTGAATACTTCTGTGAATCTTGATGTCAGCTTTTTGTCTTTACTGAGGGACTGTTTTAACCAGAAGGTCTGAGGCTTAAAATTTCATATGCTTTCTTACTTTTGTTCACATGGAGTTGTGCTCCACTCTAATCCCTGTCTGTAGGTGGCACTGATCCTTCACTGTAACGGTGGCAGGGAAACTATGAATGCAGTGAATTATATAAAAACCCAATAATCTGATTTTTTAAAAACAAAACCGAAATGTGTGCAGGGTTGTGAAGCCGGTGGTTACATGAAGCATGCATGAGCCTGCAGAGCTCACAGAACTGTAAGAGTCAAGAAGGCTTCTTCCTGTCATTAGTTTAACCTATAGAGAGTGACACTATGTAATGTTATTCTATATGTTTTGGCACGTTTTCCTCTCAGTTTTCTTTTCTCAAGAGCATTAGAACTTGAAGCAAACAAGAACTGAAAATACTGAACAGCACCTCATGCATGCTTGATTTACTTGGAGTCAAGAAGGGATTTTGCTTGTTTTCTGGTTGAATAATTCCTGGAGTGATGTAATTCTGCTAGGAAAGGTGTAAGATTTCAGATACCATATAATGAGTTGTCTGAATATCTGGTCTAATTCTATTTTTGCATTCTTAGATTTTTTTGATTTGGGAGCCAAATCTCTGATTAGTAATACCCATTCTAACCAAAGCAGATAGGGTAAGATTCAGAAAAGTATTTAGGTACTGTAAAATTGGAAATGTTACAGCCTTGGGTTGGGCATTCTTATCTGCAATTCATCACCTTGTCAGGAGAAGATTAGTTACCCAAGAAAATAACCACAGAAATTTGAAAGCTGAATAACGTAAACTAGACAGCAAGGAACACTGAAAAGAGAAACAGGTCCTATGGCCATTTACTCGAAGGTAGTTAAGAACTTAGTTGCATTAGAGAACTGAGCTGTGAAGTCTGCTTTCCTGTGGTATTGCCATTAGTTCACATCTTCATGCCATTCCACCCTAGGGCAGCAAGAATTAGAGGTTACTCTGGTTGCCTGTCACAAGTAAGCCTGGAAGAATGTCCTAACTAGTAGGCAGAGTATTCTGAAACAAATGTGCCCGTTGTTTTCCAAGTTGTTCCAATTGCATAAGGTAATAAATATTTATTGGAGCAGGGATTTGAACTGAACTCTCCCAGTGGAGTATCCTAATCACTTCCATAAGCCTATGTGTCAGTCTGTCACTTTTCCATTCTCCCCCTGGCCTATAAATATTTATTTATTTGTACATTGCAGGACATCTTTAAATGTTTCACCTAAAAGAATGATAAATGGCCTGGTTGTTAGGTCCTTCAGCTTAGGTGGAGGTGTGCTGGATTGAAGTTCAACATGCAGAATTTGTCAGGGAAACATTTCAAAAGTATATTCATCACTGAGCTGCTGAATGTATTGGGAATCACAGAATGGTTTGGGTTGGAAGGGACCTTAAAGCCCATCTAGTTCCACCCCCCCTGCCATGGGCAGGGACACCTTCCGCTAGACCAGGTTGCTCAAAGCCTCATCCAGCCTGGCCTTGCACACTTCCAGGGATGGGGCATCCACAGCTTCCCTGGGCAACCTGTGCCAGTGCCTCACCACCCTCTCCGGTAAGAACTTCTTCCTGATATCCAATCTAAATCTACCTGCTTTCAATTCTGCCTCATCAATGTCCTATCAAAACGGCATGCTTGTAGGATATCTGTGAGAGTGAACTAGGCCAACACCGAGTATAAGAAAGAGTTTTGCCCTAAACACCTTGGCAATATCAGCTCCTAGGCAACAATATTAATTGTACTCGGTTGGAGTACCAGAGCCTTCTAGATTTTGCCACTAGGAACCTAAAGATTTTGTATGTGAATTGCTTAGATCTAGAGAGCTGCTCTGAACAGTTCTTGAAGATTTTGAGTGACTCAGTTTCAGGTCTGGGTGCTTGTATGATTAATTGTGTTCGTCTAAAATCACTTCCAGGCTACCTCTTTCCAACCAAGAGGCCAACGGCCTCCAAGGCACGGCAGCGAGGTTTGTCACAGTGAATCCAAAAAGAGTGTCTCAAGCCTGCCAGGTTTGAGTAAAGATTTCTCTCCAAATCACTATAGTAAGATTTATTCCAGCATGCACACACGTTTCCTTAAATGAGGGTTTGGCACTGAGGAAGGTAACATTTGGGTTGAATACATTTTTATAGGCTATTTCTTACTCCAAGAATATTACCTTTCTTTTGCAAGGGAAAGCAACTGCAAACTGTTACAAAGTGGGAGGGGAAGACTGGGACGTGGATTGAGTTATTTCTTTCCACAGTTTCTTGATCCAGAAATGTCTGGGGGAAATTTTCATCCTCTGGGACCTTTATGTTGCATTCAGAACAAATTCCCAGAAGAAAAAATCTACTTCTGCTCAGGTGAAAGGGAAATAATAGGGTCTGTGCTCAGAAGAGCTGTCTTTGAGAGCAAAGACAAAGGGTTCCCACATGTATGGCTCTCTCACAAGTAGGAAAAGGGGATCTGAAGCCCACAGGGTGTTCTCACACTTCTCCTAGGATGGTCTTTACAGCTCTAATGGAGATTGTTTTCCCATGCTGATCAGATATTTGTTCCAATTCCTTCCTGTGCCTTTCCTCACATTTTGTTTGCTTCAGCTGTGCTGTTTCTTTCCTTTTGTTTCCTGTGTCCTTTCCCAACACCAACTTCTCTTGTTACCTTGTTTAGCCTGTTGGCAGACTCTGCCAGCAATGCTTCACGTCTTCCGCACAGGGCACTCACTCTTCAAGAATGAAGGAAAGGATGATTACTACATCAGACTCACCAGGGCGAACAAACCGGTAGCTAGAGTGAGATGGACCCCAGGGTGCCAATAGCGGTTAGCATGATCATGATGATCTCGTTTTCAGAGCTGTGTAGCTGCACAGACAAATCACAATTCAAAAGGAGTATTTGCAGGACAATGAGAAAGTTCTTCTTCCGTCTTGCTTGGAAAGTTTTCTGAATGGAAGAGGCTGCAAGCAACGTTTGAGACACCCCCCAAACAGGTAAAGGAAGCTGGCAGAGAGGAGGCAGGAACTGACAGGTTGGTAAGAGGTGAGATGTAGCAGCATACTATGTCTTCGCAAATGTGAAAGTGAGAAATAATTTAATAATATCCATATTCCAAACACATAATTACAGGGCAATGTGAATTTTAATGGAATACTCTGCCACGTTGCTGAGATTTTCTTTTTCAGAGTGTCAGTGAGGCCAGAAAGTAATTGGCTCACATCTGGATTTTTCCTTAGGGCAGTGGTGAAGCCATTTATTTACTTATTTTCAATTTACACAGTTTGCGTAAGAGCATGTCTCACCTGTGTGACTGCCAGGGGGGTTAAGGGACACAGTCACTGGAATAAGGAAAGAGGACTAGCCCATACCTAAGAAAGTGCGGTCTCAGCTTGTGTTTAAGTATAAATGCATGTGCAGAGAGAACAGGGCTGGATTAATAGAAGAGCCTTTTAAAAAAACATTTTGGTGAAAGAATCTGTCCTACTGTCTTGGAAAGGCAAATGCAAGGTCTGACAGAAGAGTAGATATTCTGTTTGCAAAAGCCAGATATGGAGACGCCTTAAAGAGCAGATGAAGAGTTGCAAACTTTTCACCAGCCTAAGCATCCTCTCATTGTCTCTGCTCTCTGCCTCCAGGAGGTGATAATACCATAGAGGCCATTCCCACATCCCCTACTGCAGTCTCTTGCTGAAAGGTTCTTTGTAGCACTTTATGGTTAGCATCCAATATGAAAAACACTCTCAAAAGATTTTTTTTTTCCCTCAAAGGGAAACCAGCCTTTTACCAGTTGGTTATGGCTGTTTATTAACAGCTGTATAATTTGCGACCAATTTATTTTTTTTTTTCCCCCAAAGGATTGCCTTTTACCAGTTGGTTATGGCTGTTAATAAACAGCTGTATAATTTGCGACTAATTTATTTTTCCCTGCAGCAGTGGCAGCAGAGTCCTTTCACAGTTGAGAAGTGAGCAGCTGAATTGTGCCTTATGTTTGCACATCAGGCAAAG
Source organism: Eurypyga helias (assembly GCF_000690775.1). Classification (NCBI taxonomy): domain Eukaryota; kingdom Metazoa; phylum Chordata; class Aves; order Eurypygiformes; family Eurypygidae; genus Eurypyga; species Eurypyga helias. Next base: position 18,146 of record NW_010262327.1, read on the forward strand.
TCACAGGGAGAAACACTGAAGCATATTTTTATTCACACTCAAGAATGACTGTGGAAGCATAGCCTTTCAGAGACAGTCGTTTTAGAAATTACACAAATATATAATGAATGAAGACTGCTTATCTACATAAACCATGTATTTGTAGGATAAACCCTCAATGCAAATAGCCTTGTCTTACTCCTGCCTTCATTTGTATTTTATTCTGAAAGTGTTATTTGTTAATAATCATTATTAGGTTTAGCAAGTGTTTAAAATACTAATTTTAAGAGAGATAGTAAAAACGTGATGTTATTTTTCAAATTAGCATTAATTTCTTCTTGTGTAATTTTTTCTGCAACTTGTGTTACCACTCTACCAAGCTAGACATCACATTAAATATCTGAAGGTTTCAGTAATTTTAACAGATAGCTATACACATTATATAAGTGTCGAATTAGTTGCCTGAAAATGTTACCACAATGCACTGGCTTGCTGCAAAAAGTTTCAGTAAAGCGTATTTAGAACCTGTGCCTCAGGTCTACACAGCAGCATGGCACCTAACTGCTACGTAGCTACCTAACTCCTCCTGATTTTACTATAACCTCTCTCTTCAATTTATTTTGATTACAGTGAATTAAAGTTAGCCATGTATTTGTCCATGTGCTTCTTAGCCAGAGATATTATTGAAAAGATGTGGTCTGCTTTTCTGGTGACATGAACTTCAGCAGTTTTGCAGCTTACAAACTAAAAAAGTTGAAGTTTCCTTTAATTGTTTTAGATTTCAGAAGACTAGTAGGGATCCATCTGAATGCCTGAACTATTAATTCTATTGAACACACCATAGAGAACCACCTTATTATGACCTTGATACTAAGTTGACCAAGTTATGACCTAGATCTAGTGAAGTTCAGTTGCCTACCATATGCATGATACATGGATTGGTTATGGGAAAGAGAAACACCAAACACACTGCTTGTTGAACCCTTGTTCTCCCATGTGGTTTAAAGTGTTCTGTGAGGTGAAGGAGAACAGTCTTCAACTACAGCAGAACTAATTAGCACCCATCTGGTACTATTTTGAGTAAATTGATTGAATAATTATCCTCAAGTGCATCTATCCTCTGGTACTTCCTTTGTTTTTTTTATATTTATCAAATCAGAGGATGGAAGGGAGTAAGAACTTGGTGAGGTGATATGTGATTGCCTAGCATAGGTGCACAGAAACTGAAGATTTGGACTTGGTTTTATCTCTGTGAATCACTGGATACAACTTGTCTGCTGTGAGCAATATAACAAGGTAAGGTTTTGTCTTCAGAACTCCTAAGGTTTGAATACCTATCAGGAAGATGGTGGTGGTACCAGCTGCCAGGTCAGTTACTACCAGAACCTTTAACTGGAAACATAGATATATGTTTCTATGATATATGTATCAAACATAGATTATGTTTGATTTTCTTATTTTTAAGGCTAGTGGTGATATTAATGAGAGCTGTCTTTGAATGCTTTATACCCAGAAAAAAAGGTTTACCCTTTACCATTTAAATAGCACTCATACTTGAGAAGCAGAAGGAACTTTTGCTGTAACATAGAGAAGACAGGACTTAAGCTTTTGTTTATGTTGAAGCTGTTAATGGTGCGAAACCAGGAGGTGTCTAATGTTAGAGAATTCTGCAGCTAGTATGTGACACAGCAGCAGGAGAAGAAGAGATACCACGCTGTGCAGAAAGAATGGTGATATATACATTAGATATGTGGGTGTGGAGATCTGTGTTTTCCCTCTAGGCTTCCTCCCAACTAGAGCTGAGGCTATGAATGCACAATTTAAAATATAGCAAACTTGGCTTAAAGCTTGCTGTAGTGCTGACCAAAGAAAAGAGTTCTCCTAGCAATAGGAGGGATTTCTCAAAGATGATGTTGTTCATCTCTACACGAGTCCTGTGTAAGACTTAAGCAAGACTAGTGTGATACTTGTTAGGCAGTAATTGAATACATAAAGCTCTGTTGAGGAAACCATGCTGAAGTTAGCAAAGTATTCTTCTGAAAGGGAAGTGAATCCTTGTATAGCATGTGTTATAAAGCCTTTAAAAATATATTATGTTGTTATAATTTTTATTTATTGCAAGTCTTTGGCTAGAAGTTGTTAGTTTTGTAATTTGTGACTTTATTCTGGAACAAATTATTAAAAAGTTCTGACTAGTTAGAGAGTGGCCAGGCTGTTTCACCTACAGGCATATATACAGATATTCCTTTCCTTTTCTCTCAGCTCATGTGCCTGTACAGCCACCTTAGTCTTTAGTGGAGGTATAGGTATGTCTGCAAAGACTGAGCTGAAGTGGGGAATGGATCTTGGAATATATTTGTGATACTTTGGAGCCATGTTATCTCCTTGAAAGTGTTTTCTTCCTCAGACCACACTGTAAGATAAAACCACATGTGGCTTCACTATCTCTGCAGGTGTTCTCTTTGCTAATCGGTGATCCTTAGAGTTTGGCTTTGTTTTCATTTACCCTTTTGTTTCTCCATGGTAATGGACTAAGGTTTGCCTTTCCATTACAAGATAATGTAACCATTTCCAGAAAATTCTGTATTTCTGCCCAAATCTTTTTATTCAGTTTTGAACAGGAGGAGGAAATCATGGCTGTGGTATCAGATATAACCTGTAGATGTATGAGTTGAAAGAGTGGTGTTATTTTAATACAGTAAAAATAATGAATCCTTAGTTTTCATGTAAAAAGCTTTTTGTACCTGTATGAACAAATAGAGACTTCTCTGTGGAAAATGGGAACCTGTATGTAGCAATCGCTTATTGCAAAAATAAGTACCTATTTCTTCATTTCAATATATGTTGTAGCTGCTTACATTGTGATTTTATTTTTTTTCCCCCAAATTTGGTTCCCAAGTGTTCTTCCTGTGATTATGCCGCATTTTAATGCTTAACTAGAGGAATTTCCTGTGAGAGCAATGCAAATGTGTCATTAGCTGTTTCTTCTAATGGTGGACTCCATCATCTGGAACATAAAACTTGGAATTAATTAATAATTTGATATTTAATTGCATATTGGCTAGTCAGTTTTTATCAGTCTTTGCTTTACTATGGTCATTAGAACTGGCAGACTTATCATTAATATTGCTATCAGTTTTTACTGGCATTCTTCACTTAAAAATAATTTCTGATTTAATCCTGATTTCTGTATTTGAGGTAACAGGCTTGATCCAGTCTCAGGGAAGTGGGATATGATTGCTAGTTCTAACACCCCTTCTCTTAAAGATTGGCTGATGAAACCTAGAGCTCTAGCACAGATGACTTGACTCACTTCTGTGGAAGTTAGGTACTGAAAAGAGATAAACATAAATCTTGCAACCCCAAATCCATACTCATTGAATTTTAGAAGCTTAAATGAGGCATATAAAATAGGAATCTCTTAGCTTGGTAGGCTCCCTCTGTAGATAGTGGAAAAAAGTGTTTTTCAGGGAGTAAATCAGATCACTCAAAAATTCATCTACCCATACAGTGGAGCCTGTCTCTCTGTGCTTACTGAAACAGTAATACTGAGTGACTTGGTTCCTGACTTGGACACTTGTACATACCATATATTTATTAGGCTGAACCTGCAGCTAAGTATAAAATAGTGTAAGTGGTCACTGGCAAATTCTGAAGGCTGTGTTTAAGTCTCATCTTCTCTGATGCGCAGTTGATGATAATTCATGGAAGTGCCCCTTCCCACTTCATACTCACAGCCATAAAATTATCTTTGAGTTAGATATCAGAGTAATTTCTTTCTTGTAAAATGATATTTAACCTGGAAGACTGCCTTTTGTCTGGAAGATTGCAGCTAAAGACCTTTTCTGAGGTGCAAGGGGGAGATTGTTCTCCATTCTCTCTCTGAGGCGATTTGAACTTATGCTTAATACTGTCAGGTGGTGTAGGCAGAAGCGATAGAATTTTGTCATGTCCTCATGAAGTGGGTGCTTTTGTTAAGGAAATAGCTGGAGCCAAATTCTTCAGCTCTGAGGAAGGTTCCTAACTACCAGCTGATTCAAATGGCAACACCACATTATATTCTTGCCCTTTCAGCTCTATTTTTAGATGAGTTTTTAAAGACCTCTGATTTGCTAGGTAAGGTTTTAAAAAACATGCCAAACAGAATTCAGCAGGTAATTAGTCAGGTAAGGAGAAGCCTAGTGTTCAAAATGAGACTTTGAGACAGTGAGGACATTCAGGCCTCCTGGAAATTCAGTTGTCCGTGGGGTTAGAGAGCAGGTAATCTGTAATTAAGCAACTAAATAACGTTCAGTCTCCATTATGTACTTGGAGCTGAACAAACTATGTATTTAATAACTTTTCTCCTAAAATTTGTAACACCTTTTCATACTTTTATCTTGTAAATTAGCTGGGGCACACTTTTCTATGTGCTATTTACAAAATTACCACTTGTACTGTATGAATAGGAAATGCATAATTTAATAGACCCCAGAGTCACATGATAGTGGTTCTTCTCTCTGATTGCGTTACTAGTATCACTTTCTCACTAGAGAATGAGAAATGTTCGATAACAAATAATGCATTAGCATGTAATACATTTATGTCACATGAAAACTTGGATTAAAATTGATTTTCTGTCAAAATTGCTCCCCCCCTCCAAAAAAAAAAGTCTTTTTTCAGGTTCTTTTAGTGCCCACAAATCATTTACGTGTGTTCTGGTTTGTAAGAATATGACCATAATACAGTCGGTCAAACTATTTTTTCAAGAATGTATGCTAATTATCTGTTATAGCCATTTTATATTTAGTATTGTTTGGACATGGCAATCACATAAAGCTTTTCAGGTAGATAATGTGTTGGAATGATTTTGAGTTGATGCAGTAAAGTTCGTGTTACAGTTATGAAGTGTTCATTTGGAAGGAAATGAGCTCAGTAAACAGCACTCAGCAAATCCAAATAGTCAAATATAATTCAAACTCAGAATACACTTATTTTATAAAGGAAATGGATCAGATTCACACTATAGCTCCATTGACTTGAAGTCTAGTTTATATGAAAGTGTAGGAAATGGATCTTGTAGTATATATCATAATATGATGTGAAAACAAGTCACTACTCTAAGTAGGTGTGGAAAAACCTTTGTTGTTGGACAGAAATGTACTGATTGGACTAATTCATCTTTCTTAGATTCACTCTTAGTCTTCATGACAATAAAGGGTATTGTTCATCAAAAAAAAAGATGCTCTGAGAAAGTGTGATCTGTAGATGCTTTATAGAGAAACATTTATAAACTTCCTCTCTTTATGCAAACACACCCCCCACCCCCAATACATATGTGTGTGCACTTATATACAGACTTATGTATGTATACATGCATATAAAGTCAGTGAAACAGGAGCTTTTCAGTCCTGTTACCAGGTGGGTGGGTCTTGCATTCCTTGCTGGTGATGTGCAAGGACAAGGGGTAACAGGTTTAAATTGAAAGTGGGGACGTTTGGATTGGTGTCAGGAGGAAGTTCCTCCCAGAGAGGGTGGGGAAGCACTGGGACAGGTTGCCCAGAGAAGCTGTGGATGCCCCAGCCCTGGATGTCTTCAAGGCCAGGCTGGATGAGGCTTTGAGCAACCTGGTCTAGTGGAAGGTGTCCCTGCCCATGGCAGGGGGGTTGGAACTGGATGGTCTTTAAGGTCCCTTCCAACCCTAACCACCCTGTGAGTCTATGTATGCTTGTATATCAGTTTTGAGTGCATAGGAGAATGCAATCGCTCCAAGGTGCAGAAGCTTAAATAAAGAAGAAAGCTGAGGAATAGTGCCTGTATATTTTATTTACAGAGTTACGGAAGTGTTAGTTGTAGGAGATCCCTGAACATCATCTGGTCCAACTGGCTGCT
>NW_010262327.1:24028-25363 GCF_000690775.1 Eurypyga helias
ACTGGCTGCTTGAAGCAGGAGTGACACCAAACTACATCAGGTCATCTGTGTGTCTGTGTATCCAAGTCTTGAAAAACCTTCAGTGAGGGGAATGTTGCAGCCTTCCTAGGTAACCTTCTGCAATGCCATCCTACCATCCTAGTGATCCTATAAGGATACAGCAAATCCAATAGCTTTAAAGAGAACCCAAGTCATTGTAGGTGAGAATTTCATCCTGTGTAAGAGTATGTTGGTACACTTGATTGTAAATGTTTTTCTAGCTACACACCTCAACAATCCTTATGCAAGAATCTATGGTATTGACAACTAGAAGGACGAAAGAGAACCAACACCTTTTTTGTTAAGTTTCTGTCTGCTGTGGTGGGAGGAATAGCAGATCCTAGATTTTTGTGGCGGGTGGAAGGGAAGGAATTATATGTTTTGCTGCAATTTATACATATTTAAAATAACTTGCTTACCTGGGGAGGATCTTGAAGCCCTTCTGTGTTTTACCAGAGGTTAGATTTCAAGGCGGAAAGCTCTTCTGATAATTTTTGGAAGTGGGAGGAAGCCTGAGCATTAATTTATCTTCTTTTCTAACAAAATGCATACAGAATGTCTATGAGCTAACGTGAAGAGGCCTGACTAGTTAGGAAGGAGCTCTGTAGAATCTCTCAGAAAAGCAGCAAACATGAGACAGGTAGAGGTTTTGTTAGAGTGGTCTCCTAGCTGCCTCCCCTTTAATATTGTAGCCGCATGATTTTGCTTTGCCAATTACACTCCTTGATTGGAGAACTGCTGGGCTTTCTCTGCAGAATTTTTGAATAGAAAGCAGACTTGAATGGCATGTGTCCAGCTGTGCGTGTCCCCACTACCTGCGAGGCATGAAGTGGAACATGAAGTGGAATTGGAAATATTAGAGACCAACAAATCCCTGAATTCCGTGTAACCTGAGGGCTCTGGAGTGCATAGGGCAGTCTGCACATTTGGCCTCCTTTGGTCCAGGGGATTTTCTGTGAGCTTTGATAGCTCTTGGAGAGTCAGATATGGGAAGTGCAGGATTTTTGAATCTTTTTTTTTTTTTTTTCTCAGATGTAGTTGCAACTCAGAATAGGTATCCCTGCTTTCTAGTTTCATTTAATTAATGCAAAGTATTTGACACTTACAATCAATATGATGCTGATGAAATCAAAAGCAGTCTTACACTATGTTTAAAATCCAAGAAAAGATACATAAAAATATGAAAGGTTAGGGAAGAGTTCCTGACCAGATTAGATTCACTTGTTAGCTATGTTTCTAGCTAATCAATGCTGTGGAGTTCCTCCCTCCCAGCATTTTAGCCTTCTCCCCTCCCCC
>NW_010262328.1:0-2389 GCF_000690775.1 Eurypyga helias
GCAGGCTCTCCCCTGCCCGGCAGGTGGCGCTGTGTGACCGCCTTGCAGACACACGCCTGTGCCGGCCCTTCCCGGCGCGGGCAGAGCTCCCACCCGCGGGTGCGTGGGCAGAGGACTTACCCCAGGGACACCCCGCGTCTGGGGGGGCCTTGGGATGAACAGGCACCTGCGTGGGGAGCAGGAGCCCAGCACCCTCCCGAGACAGGGCCCGCGTGCTGTGCAGCGGGCACGTCGGAGGTGACACCCGTGGTTCGCGCCCGGTGTTCGTGTCGGCAGCCTGGGGCGATGGGTGATAACTTTGTCCCGAGTTTAACAGCTTTACCCGGATGGATGGCCAGAATTTTGGTGTGATTCAACCAACTCCCCATCCGCTGGAGCTGCTGTGCTGCTGTGCTGGAGGGGAGCAGCTCTGGGGACTCGGTGGTGGGATTGGTTTTCCCTGAGAAATTGGTGTGTGGAGCTGAGAAGGGATAGTGGGCTTATAGATACATATCTTGCATGCTTTGGGTTAGTTTTTGTGATATGTAAGTCGATGATTTGATTGTTTGTGACCCTGGAGTCACTCCTGCCTTACAAAGTTGCGGGAAGAACATCGTGTCTTTCCTGGGCTTAAATACTTGTATATCCGTATCAGCGGCTTGCTGTGTCCTCTGCAGTTTTCCTCTGCCCTGGGAATGGTGCTGCACAGGGTCATCAGCGCTCAGCTCCCTGCTCAGGCACTCGGTCATCTTTTCCCTTCTCTCTGCATGTATCTGTATTTCAGGTCCGAAGTCACAGTGCCCCTTTAAAGTCAATGATGTGGGAAATCACCTCTCCTTCATCTTTCCCTTCGGACCTCGCCTGCGGTGTTACTTCAGCCCCAACGAGAGGGCAGGTACTCAAGGTTGAATTTAGCTGTAACCTCGATAAGGAGGTATTTGTCTTTCCTTTTCCCACCGGGCTGCAGACAGCCCAGGCAGCAATGAGCCGCTCTCTCGGCAGACACGCACTGGTGCGTCTCCAGCTCAGAGCCCTACGCCGCCCCGTTGGCATTGGCTGCTCCGGGGAAAACAAAACCAGCTGCAAACAGCTGCATGGCATCGCGTACAGCTGTTTTGCCCCGCGTTTCAGCGACGTGGCGGCAAGCGTTGGCGGCACAATGTGTAGTGCACGTGTCCCACATGTGCACATGTTCACGGGGAGGTGTTTTTCTAAAAAGCGCCGGAAATAGGCGCCCCCCTATCTGGCTGAAATTCATTTGGCTTTTGATTCCCTCGCAGGCTTGCCTTGTGGATGAGGTGTCAAGAGCTTTGAACTTCTCTAGGCTGGAGGCTTTGGGTCGTCGTGGCTCGTCTCGTTCGGTGCAGAGCCTGCGCCACGCGCCCGCTTCGACCGCAGCGGTGTGAATAGCTCCCATATGGCTGCACAGAGCGCAGCAGCGACTTCTGGCTGGATTCAGCTCTGCAAAGTCAAAATGATCTCCTGGTAAACCTATTGCTATTTCTGTCTTGTTGCCAGGCACTTCATGCTTAAGCTTTCATCAGATCAATTTTCTTCCTTTGAAAGAAAAGTAGCAGGTTAACCTGTGTGTGAGGGAAATGGAAAACACTCCTCTGCCTCTCCCCAATGTGCTGTGCAGGTGGAGAGGGGCTTCGAAAAAGTGATAAAAGCAATTAGTCATCTGTGGAGTTGAAGGAAAAATAGCATCCAGCTCAAAGGTTTGTCTGGGTTCACTGTGAGCCGATTAAGATCGGCTCAGTTGTTGGATGGAGGATTGTGAAGGGTGGACGGGCAAGCGAATGGGTGGATTTTACATGCTTCCCCTGTTTTCTAGAGCCTTATGTCTCCTATATGGACTTCTCATCCCTAGATTCCCTGCTTCAAGGAGGTGAAGATAGGGGAAGGAGCAGTTGAGAAGTATGGATTGATTTTTAGCCTGTGGGAATTAGCTGGGTCTCAACTTTGGAGTGGGAAGAAGTTCGGTGTGGTCTCTGGAAGCAGGACCGAACCCAGGAGGTGGGTTTCCCCCAGCCATGCTCCTATAGGTTTTGCCAGTTTGTGTCCACAGCCCTGGTTCATCTGCACAAAGTCCTCCTGCCCGTAAGTCTCCATTTCTCTCCCCTGACTGCTCACTGCTCTGAAACTCTCTGTGGAATAGAGCAGCTCAAAGACAACAGAGGCACCAGATAAATCATTCCTCCCCTGCTTCACACCCACCCCCCACTAATAGCTAAAGTGTCTTTATTATTTAAACCACACACACACAGAGAAAGCTCCAGTGAGAGAGACAGACACAAAGCAGAGGGAAAGGAGAGGTTTAGGCAGCAAGCCACAAATAAGCACCATCAATCATAGTGCAGTCAAAAATGTACACGTGTTGGTACCTGCTAGTTATTGGCAGTACTCAGGA
>NW_010262328.1:2498-51434 GCF_000690775.1 Eurypyga helias
TTAACTCCCTAAGAACCAGATTATGCCCCGCATGGCCAAAAAATGCAAACACAGAGAAATAGAATGTCATTCAACTCCTGTATCCTCTCAAGTTTTTTTTTTTTGATGGAAAGTATTTTGAAATATAAATACAGCCCGTTGTACAAATACGTCTAGGAAAAAAGAGATATGCAAATATATAGATGATCTAGCTAGCCTATTTGCACTTTTACCTCAAATTTGCATCTGCCCAATACCTGATTTTTTTTTCTTTTCATGTTCCACAAGGTTCTCTGAAAAGTTCGGAGTTATTTATTTAGTCCTTCCCTACCTGCAAGAAGGGAGTTTGGCTTGAGAAGGCAGCCCAGAGCTACCAAAGCTGTCCCGCCGGGCCCCCATGGCACATCTTCCCTTAACGCCTCCTCCTGCTGCTCCCACCTTGAGCCTCTCCGTGGGCTTCCTCTCCCTCCTGTGACCCTCCCCAGCCTTGGCAAACACCATCCTGGTGCCACCTGGCCACCTGCTCCTCTGCCATGTAGCTCTGAAATGTTTCTGCTAAAAAAATTAATCCCTCTCTGAGAGCTTCTGCTACTTTTCCTTAAATCCATTCTGCACTCTCCCTCCTCCTGGCTTTGCTTTTATCCTCCTCAACTGTGGACTTCGAGTTGCTGGCGATGTGGCTTTGGCTATTCTGCTGAGGTCCTCCAACATATCCAGAGCGGCACCCCATCCTTCTTCTCCTTCCTGCTCCCTTTCACACATGATTTTCTTTTTAATCCAGGAGAGTGACATTATTCCCAGTGGAAGTCCTGAAGGAGCAAAGTCCTGTCCCAGGATGAGTAAAGGTTGTATGCCCCAGTGCCAGAAGACAAATGGATTTGGGGAAATGGCCATTAGCCCTGCCCTGAACTTGACAATGTGTTTCCTAAGATTCCTATCACATATAGGAAGACGCTGATTATTTTTAGCTGTGGGTGAGCCAGCTGTTCCGAGACTGTCCTCCAGCCCTTCCAAGGACAGCGGAGACGTTCCTGCTTGTGCTCAGCCCTCCATGGGACTGCAGCGGTGCCGAGGGCGGGTGGTGGCCGGGTTCTGCACGATGGAGGTGAGGAGGGAACAAACCCCCATGCTGCCTGCCAGCAGAGAAACCTCTTCTTGTCTGTACGTGCTGCTCAGCACCAGATCTTGCAGGAGGGCTTCTTGCTCTCCAGCACCTCGATCTTGTTCAGTACCCCCGTACGTAAGGTGTGGATACTCTCAGGGTCTCCTCGGTTTCGGTATAACTGGTGCAGGTAGTAAAGTGTTAGGGAGGAGGTTTCACAGCTGAGTGACTCCTTGCAGTTCGTTACTACCCTTCCTTCCTTCGTTTCACTGCACTCAGTCCCCGCGTTACCCGGGCTACATCCACACCTGCCGCAGCCACGTCCCGGAGCATGGATCAGCCGTGGCCGGAGCCTGATGACAATCAGCCTGGGTGGCAGCTGAGCACTTTCGAACAGGTCACCTGCCGGCAGCAGACACTTTGCTTCATTGCAAATTCATAGAGCCATTTGCTTCCCCATGGGGGGTATTTTGATAAGATGCACAGCTCATTATAGGTCTGGTGCTGCCTGTTTTGTCACCTAATGGAGATGTTTCTACCAGAACTCACTGATTTCTCAGCCTCCCAAAAATATATCTTCAGTGATGCCCCCTGATTGGACTGAACACAGAGCAGCAATCTGAATTTTGAGTGTGGTTTCCTGTGGGAAACAGATCAATAGCTTCCTAAGGAGGATCCTGTTTTGGAATGGGGAATCAACAATTAAATTGGGATTTATCTGGTAGTGATTCAGGATTTAAAAAAACTCACAACAAATCATGTTACCAAAGTCTACAGGAGCAGACTTGTCCACTTTATCCGTGTCTGAGTATAGTCTCAGCAGAATCTTGCACCTCCAAATGCAGCAAAACTGCGTGTCGCAGTATTGAAACAGCCCCATGTTGTGACTTTTCTCCATCACATAAGCGAGTTATGCCTTCTTAATTTTTATTTATCTTTTATCACCGCTCTCTTTCCCCTGTAGCCCCTACAGATTCCCCCCTGAGCTTTTCCGGGGCAGCAGAGCGTGGCTGTCCGTGCAGCAGAGGCGGAGGAGCGAGCAGAGCCGGGGTCATCCCCGCCACCCGCACAAGAGGAGAGTGTTCGGTTCAGAAACTCTCCAGCATCCTACCACGAAGGTCGTAAAATGGTAAATAACCAAAGTAGAAAATAACTGCAGGGATGCAGGAGGTCTGGCTCCAATACCCCTTTTCTTTTGGGGTTAAGGAAGGTGCTTGTGGGGAGAGAAGTAATCATGCTGAACAACTGCAAACTGGTTTGAATTGGGAGCTGCGTGGCCTCTCTGCTCTACGCTGTGTCCTCCTCCCTCCCAGCAACTTTCTCTTCTAGACCACAGATTTATTTAATTTAGGTCCTACTGTTGGCAATGGTTTTGCAATGGGCTGTGGGTTAGGAAAAAGCAGAGTATTTTTCCTTAAGCAAAAAAGGAGATGACATTGCACAGCAAAACAGAGCAAAAAATAGTTTGTTGGCTGTTTTTCTTCTCTGCTTTGCTTCTATGTGTGATGCCAGCAAAAGAAATTGTATTGTAGAGTGATTTAATAACAAAATTACTTTTATTTTTAATTCCTTTCCCTTCTTTGGAACAGAAAAGCCACAAGATGGAGCTCTGGGGCTTTCCACTGCGGCTGGGCTTGCTTCCCGGGTAAAAAGCCATTCAGAGACCTTGAAATTATGGTTTTTATTAATTTTTCACTGTTTAATTTTTACATTCATTTTAAAATGGTAAAACTTAGATATATTATAATGTAAAATGTGATTTATGGTTGCTAGACGAAGGTATTTACTTTTTCTTTTTAAGGACGGAACTTTTATTTTTATTTTTACAATTGTAACAGGGTAACATTTTTCAATCTTCCGGGAGGCTGGCATCCCAGAGACGGTGTTAGACCATGTCATTCTTCTAAATGACACCCTGGCTCTGTCGGGGAAGCTCTCAAACCTACCCAGGGCTGTATGCAAATATTGAGCTCTGGCCTTTCTGAATATGTAAGGGAATAAATGGTGTTTTGAAGTGCTCCTCTTCCCTTGTAATCAATGAGCACTTCGCTGGTAAAATTTAAACCAGCGCGGTGAATTAGGAGAAGTGGATTCTTCAATTAAAATGAAAGCATTTTAGATCCTAAATTACACAGAAATCATAAGGAAATGAAAGAATTCAATATTCTGCTGTGCAAAATAATAGCTTTTCTTCCTTCTTTCTTTTCTCCTTTTTCTCTCCGTCCTTCTTTCTCTTTCTTTTTCTCTTCAAAGGGGATGAGCTCTCCTCTGCAACATGCTTCTTTTCCGAGTGAACTGGTGCTAAGGGTGTCAGATCTTTTCAGCCCTGACTGCTGTTATGACAGGGCTTGAGTGTTTAATTATGGTTGTATTGCATAGACGGGGTGATTCTTTAGATTCGCTGGAGTTTGGTTGTAATAGCTGTGCAGACACGCAGTTTCAAGTGACAAGAAATTTATTTTTTATATATTTATACGCTCCAGCTTGTGTGTAGAGAGGACAACGCAATGCTGGTAGCTGATGGTTTCCCAGAATATTGTTAATTACTTCAGTGACACAAGCAAACATTTTATAAAAGGTTTATGAAACGCTTCTGGCCTGGAGCGTGCGATATCAGTTACCGAAAATGTACTTGCCTCCTTTATGGAAGTTAACATTTTTATTAGAAATTTGAACCACTTGACAGAGGCTTCCAGAGAAATTAGTCTCCTGCGTAACCCTCTGAGAGCGTGCCGGTGCGCGCTGCAGTAAACCTCCCGGTAGAAGTGCCGTGAACTTTATGGGGAGTTGCATTTGCTCACGTGGAAAATAAATTCAGCCCAAGGTAGAGCTGACCGCATCCTGAATAATTCATTAAGAGAATTTATCCCCTTTCTATTTGCAAACTGTCCGAGCAGTCCGGTTGTTCTGTGTGTTTCTCTATTCGTTACGTGCTGGATACTTTGTGACTAATCCTTTTTCTGCAAATTTTTGACCCATTCTTCTGGTCTGACTGAGGGCTAAATCACCCGATGGTGCTTTTCTGCCTCACCAAGACAGATGCGATGTGGATTTTTGTGCTCTAAAACCAGATTCCCTGAACTGGTGATTCCTATTCCTGAATAGGAATATTCCTGAATATTTGTGCCAGGAGGGTCCTGTGCTAAAAGTGGTCAGAAGCAGGAGAAGGGAAGAGCGAGATCTGCTTGTTTCAGCTCCATTTGCTAACTCAAGGAAATAGTGGATTTATTTTTTTTCCTGGGCACTTAGTTGTGGGCATTATTTATTTTTTATAACTCCAACAGCTGCGTGAAAGGATTTGGAAACACACCAAATTCCTTTTTTTGCTTTTCCAAATATTAGGAACAGTTTGAGGGTCTGGCTGAGCTTTGGGGAGTTAAGAGAGGTAATTGTCAGGGGGGACAAAGCTGTAGCTTCCTGAGGGGAGACCAGGAGAAAACCAAGGTGTCACTTCGTTCAAACCTTTTCCGTTCCTTTGTAAAACAGCACTACTCCAGCAATAGAAGTGAGCTGCTCTTGCACCCTGCTCACTGCAACCCATTCCTAAAAAACACCCGAGCGGCCGAATGCACCGAGCAGAGCCCGGGCAGCTCCCGAATTGCCCAGAGCATCTCCCGTGGTACCCAGTTCCTCTCCAGCTACTTCCATTTAAGACCCTCGGTGTAATTGTGACTCACGAGCACCTATTATTTGACTTTTAGCCGTGGATTAGAGCTTCTTCCTCTCCCTCCCGGGTCCCCTTAGTGCCTGTGGAACCCGCTCCCTGCCGCGATGTCCCCCAGCCGCTGCGGCTGGTCACGGGCAGCTGAGGCTGGTGGTTCTCCTGCATCTGCTGGTGAGGTTTCCCGGTGGGTGCAAGGCTGACACCACTGCAACAAATAATTCTTCAGTCCTTGGAAAGCGGCAGAAACCCCAGTGCGACAGCCCAGCCCTTAGGATGGCAATAACAGACGCTTTGCAACTTCTTTAAAAAAATGACAGCGGGGACGTGAATCTGATGGATGTCTTATTATATTTATTTCTGGCATTTTGAGCAAGTGCCGTGCTGATGGGAAGGGATATGTTTGCAATTAAAGCCAATGAGTTAACCCTAATTTTTTTTTTCCCTTCTTTTTTCCCTGTCTTTATAAAAGAAAACATGCATTTAAAGGAATCCAAAAGAGCTTTGGAATTTTCAACAGTACAGAATAGCTTTTGGAAAGGAAAAACTGTCAAACAGAGAGCAGCTATTTTGCAAGTAGCTGTAAGGAAATAAAGATATCCCTCCTCTCTTTTTCTTCTCCCAGTCATCAAACAATTTGATTAAAAAAAAAAAAGACTAAATTATTATTAAAACCTTGTAAAAGAAATCCTACTAAATGTAAAAATTATAACATATAATTTTTTACCTGCTCTTAGGAACAGTTATCTCTTCTTTGTGCTTAACAGTTCAAAGTTCTCATTTATGGGGTTTCACAGCATACATTACAATATTTTGACAATTAATTTGTTACTCCTTTTCAAGAAGTAAGACAATTATTAATTATACCCTTATTTATAAGCCTTGTAAAGCTTTAAGTTAACATTTCCTAATAGTTATTAAACTCTGATTTAATAAGACAATTATTGCATTATAAACAAATATAAATTGATTATTAGACACATTTGTTTTGGATTAACAGCAACTCTATAGATATGACAGTCATTAAACATCAATGAAAAGACTTTCATTAATAAACTGACTTATTTACCGTGGCATAAGTGTCCTGTTCAATCTAAATTAAATATCTATTTGGGATCGTCAGCCTGTAGTGTTACCAAAGGCATCTTCATGTTTAAACGCTGCACAAAAAGCATTTCTAGTTCAGATTTGCAAGATGCAATCTCAAAAATAATCAATCCATATAAAAAAGACTTTGGTTACTGCTAGATAACTAATTATACAGACACAGCCTTTGTGCATGTCTGTATGAGACATTCTTTGTTATTCTCTTTCTTCTGAACTTTGATGCTGTTTAAAAATAAATTTAATTACCCAGTGGTTATTTACACTGCATTTATTTCTTCCATCTAGAATTCTTTTTAAATTTAAAACCTGAAGGTCACTATCATTTTAGAGCAGTTTATTATTCATGGATACTGCAAAATTTCCAGGGAGAAAAATTGCTTTATTTTAGAACTGGAATGCAGAAAAGAATTGTAAAACTGGCTGCACTGGGCCTGATCCTGCAGTACCTTATAGTAGCTCTTTTGCTAAATAAAAATTGCAGCATTAGGCCCAATATTTTTCTTCATTACTAACAGTAATTTAAGAACTAGTATTTAAAAAACTGTGTGTGTGTGACACACATTTATGAAAAGATGACAGGATATCTGTCTTTTTTCTAAGGGTTTTCCCCCATGATTTTATGGGCCTTCTCTGGTGAATTCGCACAAGTAAAACTACCCCGGGTACAAGACTCAGCAGGGACGTGCTCTGTGTCCCTTTTCCTTTGTTTCGTTGTTTTAAAGGCCAGATGTTACAGGCAGCTGCAGACCTACTTAACCGAATAAACCCATTGAGAGTACCGTGTATTTGTTACACTGCTGACTTCTTTTTTAAGAAGGTGTTTTTTAAAGAAGATTCAAAAGGTTTATCTCCATTGCAATAACCCCGTTAGATGCGTAGGTGACCTTAGGAAGAGCAACCAGGTTGCTACATCCCCATAAAGGGGGTTGAGGGCAGGACCTTGCTGCCACGTTTGTTTTCAGGTGTTTCGAAGAAAGATCAGAGAAACTGGGGATTTGCCAGCTGTAGGAGACAATTTGGCTCAGATTGAAGGAAATGGGGATTTGCCTGTGGTAGGAGACACTCCATTTGGCTCCTGCAGGTTGAAGCTTCCTCCACGCTGGACCGCAGCAGTGGAGGGACGGGGGAGTTGAAGGTTCTGAAGGGCAGCAGAGCGGTGAGTTCATCCTGCTGCTTTCTGTTTCCCTTGCTCGGGGCAGGGGAGCGAGCAGCATCGCTGAAAGTTAAAATGAGAGCAGCAAAAGGCAAGGGTTTGTGAACAAGTGCTGCTGCCTGGTTGGGAGAGGCTGCTGCTGGGGCTCAGCAAGGTGATGAGGTGGTAGGGTGATGGTGGCAGGTGATGTGGAATCAACCAAAGGGTAATCTTAGTCCTGGTTTGCAAGGGACAGATTTATCGCTCTTGGGTCAGGAAGAAATGCTCTTCCAACGCAGAATGCCTGCTTCGTGGCCCTGTCCTGGGATCCCAGCAGAGCACACAGGTGTTGGGGGACAAGTGGCTATCAGGAATGAGGTGTTTCAGCTGCCCCTGCTGCCGTGGTTGTCTTCTCTTTGGGTCCACACAGCTCCACGCTCAGCCATGTCACTTCCAGGGATTTTAGCAGAGGGCAGCCTTAACTGGGTGACCTGGAGATCTCTGTCCCAGCTCAGTGCAAATGCAGAAGGAGATGCTCTTCCTCTAAAGCAGTGAGGGTGGCTGGGACTGGAAAAGTAGCAGAGATTAAATGAGCTGTGTTAGGATTTTTGTACTATGACTTTCTGTTTCTTGGTGATTCCATATGAGCATGATGATTCCTCCCTGTGGTCTCCTTCTCCTATACCTCTCATAAAAATTACTCTGGAAGAATCTGTGGTCAAAGGATGTTCATATGGGGATTGCCCTGGCCTGTGTTGGGGCTAGGGGGGGCAGCAGGTGATGAAAGATACAGGGAATCTTCCCTGGGACAGGTTGTCTAGCATTTCACACAGATGCAGCGAAGCACGTGAGTGAGTGGGGGATTACTGCTCCATTCCTCGCTCGGGCAAAGGACTCAGTGAAGCTGCTGACACCTTTTCCCAAGAGCAGAAGGTGGAGCTGAGTTCCTGATTTAATTATTTCTCATCCCCTTTCCTCTGGATATTTTATGGTTTTGTGCATCAATTTTTCCTTGGATCAAACCACAGTATTTGCCATGGCATTTTTTGTGTCATTTCCTGGGGGTAACGATGTGAGACTCCAAGACTTGTTCCCATTATGACCTCCATCTGATCTGACCCACAGTCACGGGCTTGGCAGACTACCACGTTGACTGGATGCAATATCTCCTGCTATAGCTATCCACTGATGGGTCTCCTCCTCCCTCAGTAATAAAAGATCTTGTTAAGATTTTCTTTAGGCTGAGAGAGAGGAAGGATTAAAGTGACAATAAATTAGGTGCAAATCTCCCCTCCTCCTGTTCCAAAGATGCTGAAGACATCCTATGTAGAGCTCCTTGCTCTGTTTGACTCTGCCTTCACTTAATGAAGCCAAACGATCAGCTTACAGATGAGGAATTGGCCAAAAATTAGTTGAACCTAAATTGTGATGGGAAACACCTAGTTGGATCAGTATAATCAGGGCTGGAGCCAAAAGCAGAGATTTTCACCTGCATGGAAAAGCCAGGCTTAGCCAGAAATACCGTCCTTGTTTCAGCATTCTGGCCCTGCGGTGCAGTTTCAACACAGCCATGTGAGAGACGGTACTGACAGGGGTCTCGCGCTGACAGCTCTGCTTTGTGCAGGGCACATTACATTTACAGAAGAATAATACAGATACATTTCCTGTATCTTCTGTATTATTGCTTTTACTCTGCCGTTAATTGGCTCAGGAGAAAGGACTCATTCCATGGCTCTAACTTTTCTTTTTTCCCATAGAGTATTTAGAAAAAAAAAAAATTGCCGAGTATGTAAACTAGAGATCATTAGAGGTTGGTGTTTTTTGTTTTTTTTTTTTTTAAGACTAGAAGCAGCAAAATACTGTTTTCTCCCAGGCTCTGGGTCTCTATTTAGGTGATTTTAAGCTCTGCTATTTATTTATATATTTATTCATTAGATAGGCCCACAGTCAAGGAGAAGGGGAACGCAGGGTTATTAATCTTTCCTGTCATCCATTCACAGATGTGAAGTTCACACCGCAGCAAATGTGAAGTCAGCAGTACGCACCCACAAGGTGGAAACTTCAAGCAAAACAGGCAGCGAGGAACGGGGCTGGGAGAAGGCGAACAGAGGGCAAGAGGGGGGAAAAAAGGAAGAAGGGGGGAAAAAAAGGACAAGGGAGTGATGAATGACAAAAAGGAGGGGAGAAAGATGGATGAACAAGGGAAATGGAAAGAGAAATGAGACGGATGGAAAAGGGTAAAGAGGAAAGGCAGATAAGAGAGAAGAAAGTCTGACTAAGAGTGGGGGAGAAATGAGAGATACCAAGACAGAATATTTCAGATAGGGTGTTAATGTAGCTGGGCCTGTCTGGGTGCTTGGATATCCCGAAGATGTAAAGGGTAATCACTCTCTCAGCATGTATATGCTATTGATATGTTAATACCATTTTCTTTTTCATCTGAAAGCAATGAAGTTTTCAAACTGGCTGATTAACTGGGTCTGGCCAGCCCTGTGTATGTACATGTATTCACAAACACACGTCACATATAAATATTTATACTCTGTACACAATAGTGTCTGAAAATTCCAATAATACAGCAGCCAGCATTAAAAGCCCTATCACTATTGATGTGACTTTGGACAGACTTGTTTGTGCTGTTATATCCTACCACAATATCAGTCCTAACAGAGCTTTTTGGGAACACAAAATGTAAACAGGCAACATTAGTAGAAACACTGAATACATTGTATTAAAAACAAGCCCAGGATAATGCAATATGAGGGGTCTCAGATCGCATCTGGTTACAGGTCGTATAATGTGTACAGTCTTTACAATTGTATAGTTCATCTTACAGGGTTTTAAAAATGAGTAATTTCTCTCTTGGTTTGTGAGACTTAGCTCCTAATATATGCTTATATATTCACACATCCTGCAAACTACTTGTTAAATCATCTTTTTAGTTAATTTACAGAGATGGGCATATAGAGAAATAACTCATTAAGTAAGTTAAAGGATCATTTTGGTCAGCTCACAAGGAGTGACATGATCACCCCAGCTGCAGTCCCATGTAGCAAAGCCAGGCTGTTCATTCCTCCTCTGGTTGCTTCAGAAATTCTGCAAGTTCATCAGTAGTTTTAAACCACAACTGGCACAATTTTTGGGTTGTGGTGGAGGTGGGGGGGTGCTTTGCAGCCAACCGCGGAGTCAGGACCTCTGGGGCAGGGGAAAAGATGAAGAGGGGTAGGTTGAAAATCCTCAGCTTCTCTGTAAAAATCAGCAAAAGTAGCCTGGCACTTTCATCTTGTTATTTCCCTTTGAAAAGATTTAAGAGCTCCTCGTGCTTATGCTGGCCAGAGAGCTTCTGTCTGTCTGCAGTCTAAAGCTAAAATCTAACCCTAAAAGTACTTTCAGAATATTTACCCCTCGTTTGTGGGGTAAGGAAAAACATTCAGTATAATTTGCAGAAGTCTTACTGTCTTCACCTGGAATATTTCTATGCAACATCTCTGAAAAGATCAATTCTTTGGGAGTTAAACGGGCCCCATCCCGCATTCAGCTACTCAGAGAATAAGTTGTATGTAAGCCTTGCATTTTGGTTGGTTTATCTGATGACCTGCTAGATACACTGGTTTCCTGGACTTTTGGTGTTCAGAAGGTTGCTGCAGGCTTCTGTGAGCTGTTGTATGTGTGTTGCAGTCTTTTTGTATAATCCATCTGGGATCAGTAGCTTCAGGACTTCAAGGTATCTGCTTTGCTGTTGTGTCAATTCGTAACGTTAGCGTGCTTGGGTCAATCAAGGAAACAGCGATGTCATTTATACCCTGTGTCCCTCTTTACTGTGCTGCTGGATCGCTCTACTGTGACTGAGTCTTTCTGTTGCTGAGCTCAGACTGATGAAGCGAGCCCTGAAATCTGACTTCACTTTATGCACCCTGAGCTAGTAGGGAAGCTGTACCTGTGGGATGGTATAGGAGAGACCCTGTTTTAATGTCTGTTAAAAATCTCTTACATAATATTAACACTGCTCGTTAGGAATTGAGGAATACCAGCTCCCTGCTACCAGGCTTCTTACAAAATGGGAATTTGTTAGTCCTACTTAAAGATACGCGCTTAGAGTGGATGTACTTAGTAATGTTCGTTGTGAATGGGCCAGAAGTAAGCCAGGGGATTTGGGGGTAAATCAGTGGAATTAATTTGACTTCAGTTATTTTGGTTTCATTTACAGAAGCTGGGAGGTTGGTCCTTTTTGCTTGAATACTGAGTTTCAGCAAATTAATTCAGAAGCCTCCACAACCCAGAACACTTCATCTCCTCCTCTGCCTAGCCTAATTCTCAAATTCCGGATTGAATGCCACTTTCTTGTGAATTTCTGGCTTTGGTCTCTTGGTATGTGTGTGCGATGAAATTGGTTTTCTTTTTTCTAAGCAGGAAAAAAGTAGAAACGAGACAAACTTCCCCTCCCTTCTGCAAAGGTTCAAGACAGAAAGGGATAAAAAAAAAAAAAAGGCATAAAATAAAATACAGCTGCATTTTTTCCCCCTTTGGAAGGACCTCCCACTGACTATATCATTATCCGTCTCATGCAGGATATTGGATTCAGGATCTATAGCAGTGAGCTACGTTAGTATTGAATCTCATTTGATTTAATAAACCTTCCTTCTCCCTCGCCTGCTCAGTCTTTCCAGTCTTTTTCAGGCATTAGTAGCTCCCCCATAGTTTTGGCCGAGGAGGGTTACATAACACTCTGCCCTCTTTATCCGGCAATGTGGGACCTTCATCCTCTGTTGGAAATGCAGATTCCTGCTTTGTAAATACAGCCCCTTGCTCCTTCTCTCCCTTTAGGCATGTATGGCATATGGCCCACTCTATACATACGCTGCTTGCTTGTTGCTACTCTCCGGGGTTGGACCCATTTACAGTGAACTTGGTCATAATGAAATATTTACCTCGAGCAGACTGAAGATCTGGAATTATTTTATGTTTCTCCAGTGATGAAGTATAGTTCTGGAGATAACCTGAAGATTTTGGGGAAGGGAAGAGAACAGGTAGTAAGATTCAATTTAAAGTGAAAATGAGCATCAAAAGTGTTGTCAATAGATACTTTCAATGTATTAGAAAAAGGAGGATATATAGAGTAAAATTTCAAATCTTGCAAAATGAACTACGTAGCAAAATATAGGCTTCAGGAAGAGAGAGCTTTTGGAACCTGCCTTTAATTTTCAAATGGGAGTTCTTTTGCTGGATGTGATGGCTTGGCATGTCTCTTGGCATGTCTATGGATATGCAAGCTCTCTGTCTATGGGCTCTAATTTCCCTCGAAGAATTTAAGTAAACCTTTCTCAAGCCAATAGGAGTTAACTGTATAGTAAGAACTGTGCTGTATGTCTGTATGAAACGTGGAAAAAATGAAATGCTGTTCTCTGCTCTAATGTGTCAGGCAGAGCTGGCTTCAGAGAATGTGAGAGGCAAGGTTTCGTTTTGAGAACTGGAAAAGACTGAAGCTTGATTACAGACAGGCAAACTGGCAATCCTTTTTAGCTTGTTTTAAGCCTATACTGTGTGTAGGTCTGAAAGACCTGAAGTTTCTTAAAGTAGGGTGGCCAATGTTCAAGGATTCTAATTACAGAAAAAACTATATTAATAGGCACAATGCCTTATTAGACTCCAGAGAATCCAGAAGCCAATAGGACTATTCTTACCAAAACCTAATTAGAGCCTGTTATAATGGGGGGAATCCAAGGATACGATGTTAATCTGTGAGGTGTGATAGCTGGTGAAACACCTTGCCCTGGAAATAGGGTGCTGTGGCCTTGGAACTCAGTCCTCTATGTCCTCACTGGATATTTATAGCAAGTGGATTTCTAAAATCTACTTTTTTCTTTTGTAGGCTACTCACCCAGAATTAGCAGTGAAAAACACAGATCCCAGTGATTTCCAACATACCTTTTCAGACCACTGAAATACTAGAAGAGGCTCTTGGACAAGAATGCCAAGTCCCTGCCCTAAATACAGCAAAAGCATTTGGGTTGCCTTGACCAGACTCTCATTGGTCCTTTTGCTATCATAGAGGGTGTGTGTTTGTCAGTCGTGAAAGCTGCTGCATCTTCTACAGCATCATCCAGTGGTGCCAGGCAATGGGAAAGGTAAGAACTGTTGCTTTGAATTGTAAAATCACCGTATCCATAATGCATGAAAGGACCTATGCCACAGCACAGGGTTTCAGTCCTCCTGCAGCTCTGGAAAATTGGACAACTTCATAGTCTTTTATGAAAATATAATGTACCTTTGCTGCCTTTTGAGTAGTAAATTATGAATTTGAAAGTGACAAATATTAGCAACCTGCCTTTATTGCTAACAAAACTGGGTAGGAGAGAAAAGGAGTCTGCTGAGCCTTTGACAGAATGTTTAATAACTTTTGTGATTACTGTTTCCCAGAGGTTATGTGTATAATATGTATTTCCTTCTTTCATTTTATCATAACACTTATGCTGGTGACTGTTGCTGTGTCTCTGGATTCCTGAACTTCTTCCTCAGTCAAAGGTTAGAGGGATTTGGCAACCACAGTCAAGGCGAAGCCGTGAAACCTTCTGCTTCCTTTCATGGCAAAATTGCACTGATTTAGTTTTGCCCAAGAGCATGAAAATGGGCCATTGCCACGTGATAAACAGTGAGGTTTAAAAGTCTGCAATTCTGGGGCAGCTGAGACTGAAACTGTGACGATCATTTTACAGATGGAAGGAAACTTATCACAAAAAACCCCCCACATAACAGTCACAATCTCAGGTGTATTCTGTGAGAAGAAAAATAATTTTCATTGTTGGTCCCTTCATGTTCAGGAAAGTTGAAATTTTGGATGGCTTTGGTACCTTGGCATCCAAATATTCACAATGTTATACATAAAAATTGATCGCTGGATAAAATACCAAGAGATAACAGTCTGCCCTTTGATTAAAAATCAACATTTTGGACTTGGCAGCTAGAGCACAGTTTTTGTTGATGTGAAGGGATGGTCAGAGGATGGGGAAAGGCATGTGTGACTTGAGAGAGAAGTGAAGCCTGGGAGGTGCAGAGTCAGGGAGCTTATCAAGGATGCAGTTCAAGAATTAGATAATAACGGGCTGATGTAGCAAGATATGTTTAGGAAGATTTTAAGACTAATGAGGAACACTTCTCCTTTGAAGAAAACGCCAGAGATGGGGTAAAGGCTGAGTTGCCACCGAACTATGAGAAATGGTCCCACAGCTCCTGGACTGAGAGGGAGGATCTCATCCATTCCTTTGTATCTGTTTTTGCAAGTGCAGAAAGGACTACCCAAACTGGTTTAATTTCAAGTGAGCAATACTTGGATCAAAGCTGGCACCAGCAACAGAACAAGGCTGTAGTTCAAACCATCAGGAACCATCTCTCCTGCAAGGCCAAAGCACTGGAGAACCGACAATAAAGACTAGCCATGGTATGGAGAAACGATGGGGAAGTTTTCGTGCTTTCACCAAGCTATCAGCTAGAGAACACAAAGGCAATTTAACCAACTGTTAAAGGAGTGAGCCTCTCTGCATCGATGAATACCTCCGTTAAGGTACTGCACAATTGCTCTGTTCCCTGGGTGGCTTCCAGTAGTTGAATTGGAAGTTGAACTCTCCCTCTGAACTCATGGTTGTTTTCTTGTAACAAAGCTCAAGCTACAGCCAGACAAACACACTGAAACTTAGTATGAGCTTTTGCTGCCTGGAGTTTAGGGTAGGCTTTCTCTAACTTTACTTCTCTTCATTATAAAAGCTATTCAGACCCTGAGTGTTGCCTTCAGTGCAATCTTTAACATCTGTAAAGCCATCTCAAGCACACCGGTGGGTGCACTCCTTCCTGTTCTTCAACGTGCTCCAAACCAGGCTTCATCACCCTTTTTTGTAATCTCTTATATCTTGTCTGTTGACTTTTTGGTCCCCTTCTGTGGTCAAGGAGATGATGGTGTTATTCCTAATGTTTTCTATTTTCAGGTAAAGTGAGATGGTACTATTTTGCTTCTTGGGGATTTGTTGATAACCTCATATTCAATGTTATCAGAAAGCAAATTATTATCTACACCGTCTCAAAAATGAAAACAGATCACAGAATAGGTGATAGGAAGTAACTTGAACTGTATTTGTTGCTGGCTGTAGAAAGCCCAAGAAGTGTCCAAGTTTGGACATACACCACGTATGGAAAGGAAGACCACATGATGATATTTTTATTTGGCTGCTGTTCCGGGAAGGGAACAACTAATAGAATAATGCCCAAAGGCTTTTTTGTTGTTTGTAAAAATGTTCTTACGTCACTAAAAGTCACTGAAACCTAGAATACTCAGGCCTTAAATCAGCTTGAAAATAGGCTTAGGGTCTCAAACTGCACAGGCTCTTCTGAAAAGTTTACTTTGAGGGAACTTCTTCCTGGGATTTTCTCCTAGGAAGTAGCCCCAAAAACTTCTCCTAAGTTCAGGGTGAAGAATCTCCAGTCATCACAGAAGTTCATTGGCAGTGCAGTTCGGAGCTAGTTATGAAATATAAATAGCTTTTTCACAGTGAAATATTTGATATTTAAAAAATTATGACAGTGTTATTTACTCTCTTCCCTTGCCTACCCCCCCATGGCTGGTGTTGCTTATGTGCTGTTGGCAGATGGGATGTGGATCATTTTAATTAGATTTTATTGGACTGTTATACGGCCCATAATTGTGATCATTACTCATTTTCACTGTGGTTCAGACAGATCCTCTATTTAGACATGATGATATTTTGATGAGACAAGTCCCATGTAACTTGTTATGTTAGGGGCCAGTAGCCAAAGCAGTGGAATTAGGTGTTTTCACAGCATAAAAACTGGAGTAGATTAATAAAGGACGTAATGGTCAATTTGTGTTTCTAATTGTGCCCAGATTGTGGATGCTACGGGCAGAACGTCTCTTTGGGCTGCTGGGTCCTGCTGGAAGCTGCTGGAAACAAAGCGCCCTCGCGGCTGAAGCCCAGGTAGCAAGACGGAGGGGACGGAGAGGGAGCAATCCCCTGTTTCACTGGCAGGGAGAGGGCAAACCTGTTGTTGGTGTCAATGAGTGACCTTCTGCTGCATCAAAGCTGTTCTGGTTATATTCACACCAGCTCTATGTTTGGTCCTCTATGCTCTTCCTCCTTTTCTCTTGTGGTTTTTTGCATGATTACTCTTGTAAATCACTGTAAGAAGACTGGGAATGGAGGTTAAGTCTGAACTGGGAATGGATCTATTACAACTTCTCTACAGCTGAGGGCATCTTTCCTCCTGCCGATGGCCCTTTGCTGCTTTTTGAGCAGCTGAGCTCAGGCAATGAGATGTTCCCTTTGCTTCTTACACAACATCTCTTCAGGAGGGTGTGGAGTCCTGCCATGGAGCGGTAATGATGGTGTTCTGCCTTTTGTAGGAGCTGTGTCCTGCTGTTAGGCAGAACCATCTTTTCCTCTGCACCCTCTCCACCCCGCGCCAATTTGTGAATAAAGTTGCCTTTGGGTAACTCTTCAAAAACCACATTTCTCTTTTAAAAGATAACTTCTGATCCCAACTACACTGCATTTGCAGATGTCAAGGTTGTTGGAGAACTGACAGTGTTGGGTGTTATGGGCTTTGGGGTGCAAATACTAGCACTTCCTTGTGCACAAATGTAATCTAAAACACACCTTACCTATGCCAGTAAGAAATCAGTAAATTTAGTTTAATAAAAAAATCAACTACAGCTGAGGAGATGGGATGCTACAAATACTTCCAGACTACTGTAAGAGAGTGGAGGATGCTCTAGTGCCTTCTCCACACCAGTGTGGGGGATGCAGAACTTGACTCAGTCTGCTTATGTTCATCTGGACACACACCCTTGGAAGAATTCTGTTAAGGTGACTGCTTAAAATTGTAACTGAGTCTAATATACATCTCAAGTCAAATTTTAGCAAGGGTCAACTCTGATTCCACTTTGCATAGGCAAATGAGGCTTGTTACCCCTCCAGCTGCCCACATCGTGTGCATCAGCCGTCTTCCAGGCTGCCTACAAATCAGTTTGCTCGGCACAAACTGGAAAGGAGCTGAGCTGTAAAGTAGAGGAGAATGCTACCTGAATCCTCAACCTTTATTTAAAACAAAACTAATTCCAAATAATTTTAGCACTTGTATACAGACACACAACCTGTATTTCTCCTTTGTTCATCCAAACAGATCCACTGAGATCTAGATGCTACTCCTGCTTAGGTCTGCTGTAGATTCCTCCTGTGTTACTGCTTTCACACTCAGTTAGAAATTAGGGTCTAATTTAGATCTGAGTAACCTATCTTAACATCTTTCTGCAGTATCTCCTTCCAATCCCTCATATCTGGAATTCTTGTCCAGGTGTAATACATAATAAGGTCTCACTTCTTGTCAAAATAAATATGGTAATCTCAACAGATCCCTTCTCTACTTGTACCTTAACTGTCTTTTTCTTCCTTTAAATCACGGACCTAACAGCAGGATTTTGTAACACATGGACAGGCAAAACTAACTGATTACAGATCACATCATTCATCTTGTTTATGTTCACTGATAACTCTCACAGCTGAAAGATATGAATTAGCCCAAGTCAAATGTTCCTTGTAAAGAATGAGTAACAAACTCATGCTCATTTTTCTGTTTCATAAAAAAAAAAATATGGATTTATTAAAATGCACTCACTTTTTGGTAAGTGTTTTTTGTCAGTTCTTTTTCTGGGAATTGGACCAGTTCACCTCAGAAAAGTATTTTTCTCTTTTGGTTAGTGTTAATGGACTCCAAATCTGTGTTGCTCCGTGGGATGAGAGAACCATTCCTAACAAGAGAATAATAATCACTAAACTCTGGTATGAATTTTCACACAAAGCATGTGTACTAAAATGGATGAAACATCGTGCTTCATTTTCTCGTGCTGATTTTTCAAGTGAATAATTGCAAGCCATGATTAATGTCACCCCAGAAATCTGGCATGCTTATTTGTGAACATATTAATGAGTCTGGTTTTATTATTATTCAACCAACTCTAATGCCTTAGTGGAAGCCTTATCTTTCCCAGCTTCTCTACCCTTATGTATTCTTTTTTTTTCCATTTGCTTAACAATCTAAATTTTAAGGACAGTAGACTTCGGGTTTTCAAGATTTTCAGAGTGTGCTGATGGCACTATAGAAATCAGATACTGCTTTCCTCGTGGCATTTAAACTTGTCTCCTGCCTGCTAAACCCCACTGTGAGGGACACTCTGGTCACATGGGATAAGCAGAACTATTACACCCCGAGTATTGGATGTATCTTATATTTGGCTGCTGATCGTGTCCTTGACTAAATGTTTCAGACGAGTAACATCACCTATCAAAACTGAGACCACTAGATGGGTAATTCATGCAAATTTTCACTGCAAGCAAACTAGGAAGCCTTTCCATAGTGCATGTTTTAAGGGGAGAAAAGTGGATTGATTTTACCTGGTTCAAGGTAAGTCATCGCCTAGAATTCAAGCGATTTAAGCTTAAAATTCACACACTGCCACAATTCAGTGCCTAGAGCACAACGAACAGAATGCCAACACCTCTTAATTTAAGATTGTTAAAGGAGGGTTTGAAGTTAAAATGTGACCTTCTGTTTCTGGCCAGGTGAGAGTTTTGTTTTGTGAAAGCTGTTTTGTCCGTGGTTAGCCCTGCCATCTCCCAGTGGAATGGTTAGGATGGAAAGAACTGAGATTAGCTACCGCATTACATTGGGCAAAGCTTTACGTAATCTCTTGCTATCGAGTGGGTGCTGAAGTGGATAAAATTTCATGTTGTTAAATGCAAAGGGAAAGAAATGGGGAAAATCAATCCTAACTTTGTATGCTCAGTAACGGTCTTTGAGCAAGATATTACTACTCGGACAGAGACCTGGGAGTCATTTCCACAGAAGTGTCTCACTTATCAGCTCGCTGTAGGTACCTTTGGTGTCTGAAGAGTCTGCAAAGTGTTTGTCCTCCTATCTCAGGTGCATGTTGGAATAGCAAAGGTGCAGCAAAGGGCAATAAGGGTGATTAAATGTATGATAAAATTAGTCTCTGTATAGAGATGTTAACTTTGGATTCTTCTCCTTGGAACAGGAAACCCTGCTGTGTTAGAGGTGTATAGAGGCCTGAGCTGCAAGCAGAAAGTAAGTAGGGAACAGGTGATCACTGTATTTCTCACAAGATAAAATATGGAACGTCAAAATATTTTATCAGGTCACAGTTTTAATATAAACAAAAGAAGTTACATTTTCATATGATATATAATCATACTGTGGAGCTGCTTGATGTGGGATAATGGGAAGTATGAAGTTTACCAAGGTTCAAATTGCCTAATTCATGAAAAAAATTATAATCACTGGGTACTGAATATATGGTGATTTATTTTGCATTACTAAGTCTACTTGACTTGTTCCTACATTTTGTTTTTCCCAAGCAGGCTGCTGCTCAAGGAGGGTTACAGGAGCAGCTAGGCTTTTAACCTGCCCCTGTTCTGTCATGATGTTGTAATGATTTCAGGAGGGATGTGAAAAGGATCCCAAAGGCCTGACATCTAAATTAATTCCCCGTCAGGGCACCAAGAAGGGGTCAAAGAAGCCGTTAACTTGGAGGCTAACACTTTCAGGCCCGTACTGGCTGTCACCTGGATGAATTTGTTTCAGCAAAGCCCTGCTGAGGTCCCTAAGAAATACTTGCACCAAATTGCTGCAAAATCCGAGTTTATTTCTGTGTTGCCCTGGACAGGAATGAGATGAGTGTAACATTAGGATGGCAGAAAGCTGGGGAAAGGACAAGGGGAAAATCAGCAAAAAGAAATGTCCAGCTTTACCTACTGGGGGCAAATCAGATAAGGAGATGTCTGGCGATGTTCACAATAATTCAGACATTGTCCCAGACTTTAATTACTGGCACAGGCAACTGTGGACCTGGTAGGAGGGAGGTGGATCATGTCTGTGCGCTCCATCTGCTGCCTGCAGAGACAGGAACGTTCCAGGCCAGGTGTTGCTGAGCATTGCTCTTGTCTAGCAGCAAGATAAGTTTAATTAAAGGGCTAATTATTCCCACTCTGGAACGGACCTATCCTTGTACTTGCAATTGCATTCTAACTCTTTTCCTCTGGTGTTCATGCATTATACATTTATCTTCCATTGTCACATTACTGACTTGTTTTGCTTAAGTGAGGATAAGTCTTTGGTGCCTGTGAAAATTGGAAACAAAGGGAATTGGCGAGACTTGAGTCTAGGTGATACTTCATTGTAATGGCGTTTGTCAGCATAAAAAGCATTTCATGCTGGCTTTCTAACTTTCTTGTGAAATAGGTATTTTACAGTTGTGGCAACTAAGGGCTTGGATGAGTGGGGAACTGGACCCAGATGTGTGTGTTCTGCTGCAACTAAGAGCATCAGGCAAAATTTTTCTTTCAGTTAAACCAGGAGTAACCCACTCCTGAATACCAGAGTATTCCAGAGTTGCTGGATTTACTTCAGAATAACAGACCATGGGGTTATGTCTATTGAAGTTTTATCCTTTATTACATTCAGTTTGACAACTGTAACCCATGTTTGCTTTCTCTGGCTTTGTGAACTATAGGGAGCCCTCAATCTTCTCACCACTAATGGCAGATAGTCTTCTAGCTCTAAGTATTAGAAACTTGCTCTTCAAGATGTGATCCTACCTTGCTTTTGACACTTTGTGACCTTACTTAAAGACACCTTATTTAGGTAAAACCTTAGTTTTGAGCCAGGTATTTTTCTTAAGCTCTGGAAATTTACTGTCTTGTCATAGACCAAAGGCTTATATTCTGTTTTTACAGGGTCCATAGAATGGAGGGACATGGATCACACTATTTTCAGGCAGCAGAGAGCGATTTCATGGGAACAAGAGTACTTCAAGGAAAATCCATCTTTAAAAACAAGCAGCTTACTTATGTTTTCATTCTATTACAGTGTCTGCATATGCCCTCCTAGACTGGGAAGGGAGAGGGAATGCTCCTCTGCCTAGATTTGTGCTTATGAGATCTTAAACACAATTGACCATTTCCTCTAAGCTAGGACCTTTCTTTTACATCACTTCAGACCTTTTGTTGGTTAAAGCTTTGAGTCAGGTCAAATTGATACATGAGGTTTACCCTCTCTCCTCTTGTGGCCAAACTTCAAAAGACATATTACTCATACTGCTTTAGCATTCAGGACTTGCATTAATTACCCAATAATGGCCTCATGTTTTTGCAGGAAGCACTTTATATTTTACTCATGGAGCCAGGAGAACTATGATTAGGATGGATAAGGATATACACATAGTGTTTGTAACCTTAATATGATCTCTGAATATTCCATGATTCTGTAATGTCTGTCATGCTGGGCTTGAGCCCTGTTGCTGATGAACTGCCTGGGGCACTGTGTAGCAAATGCATTCTTTCACAGGCTAAAACAAAGCAGAGAAAACCATGTAATGAATTCCAGTCGTGTAACATTACGGGCTAAGTAGAAGTGCCACTCCTTTACTAGGATAGTTGTATGAAGACATTTTTGAAACCACATAGCTTAAGGGATAGCAGCGACCAGCCAGAACCCAAACATGCGTCTGTATGAAACAGGCACATGTGGAATACGTGCTAAAGCTTTGGAGTGTTTTGTAAAACAGTCGTAGAAAGACCATGAAACCTGAGAGAACGCAGTGCAGAATACATTGTGAAAATAATTTCAAGAAAACCTAAAGAGATATTTTTGGGCTGAGTGCTGGTCAGAAAGGCCATGGTGTGAGCAGTTCTGTAGAACTATCTTTTCTCACAATTTATGCCATGGAAGGAAGAATGGGACTTTTTATGTCCTTCGTAAACAAACAGCATCTGCTTATTGAATCCACCTTCAGATATTTTCCCTTTACACGAGAAAGAATGTGCAAATACCAGAATTTTTTGGCTAACTGTTGAGGTCAAAAGGGGATAATCTACAATCTCTTGAAGCCTACACATCCTATATAGGATTTATTATACTTCAATAGATAATAATTAGGCTCTGAGAACTCCTACCGATGTTTTCAACATAAACATGTCTAACTTGCATCCCACAACTATGATTGAGGGACAGGAAGGGGGAACTCCCCAAAACCACAATTAAAAATTTATTCCACAGGGAAACCTGAAAATGTAGAACAGTGGCAGTGGAACCCAGACTTGGCAACGTTTATCTAAGGGGATGTTCGTTTGCGTTAACTTAAATTTTGAAAATACAGTATGTCAGCAGGAGTATGTATTCCAGCAGTTTTGTGAAACCAGAGAAAAGGTATATGATGTTCTTTTCAAAATCAACATGGGAAGGAAAGGGATAGCCAGTAGTGGAGGAACAACTATTTAGGGCCTTCTCAGATAAGTTGGATGTATTTGAATTTATGGGGTCGGGTGGAATTCACCTGAAAGTGGTGAAAAACTCAGCCAATGACATTGTGAGGCTGCTGTCTATGAAACATCACAGAGATCTGGGGGAGATCCCAGATAACTGTAAAAGGGCTGATGTTACTCCAGTCTGCTAGAAAGGCAATGAGCCAGGCCCAGGCAACAGTCAGCCCAGTCAGTCAGTCTACAGGTCATGGAGCAAGTCTTCTTGCAACCCATTTTCAAACATGGGCGTGAAAGGACAAGATGACAATCAGAAAAATCAGCATGAGTTGATGAAGGACAAATCATACTTGAGCAACGTGACTTCCTTTGATTAAGAAATAACTGCTTGTATGGTTATAGAACAGGTCAAAGACTGTTTGTCAAAGGCTATGGAACCACAGCCATGGCTGAATTGGCCTGGTGCTGGCAATAGTCCCTCTATGAGCAGGAGGTAGGATCCAAGAACTCCAAAGGGCCCTTCCACCCTTTGTTTCAATGATTCTGTGGACTGCAGTAAATAAGATGCTGAACTGAAGAAATTGAGGAGCTGTCAAAGCATGTGTATATACATTTTTGTAAGAAGAGAGGCTATCCCCTAATATTCAGGGTGTAAATCAATCTATAATTGAATGTGGTCAGAGAGTTTAGAATGAGGAGAGGTGCCTGGTCTGTAATTGGTCAGCCACGTCCAGATCTGGGGACCTGAGCAAAATATTTGTATTTCAAATGTCTTAATTCACATTTCAAACAGTTTTCAAAACTTCAAACAGCATTCAGCCATGGTAGTGCAGATCTCAATAAAGATCCCGCTGATTTTAACTTGACCAGCCTGTGTCCCTCAGGCAGGCTCAGCTTGGAGCTTGCCTTCCCTTGTGCTGAGTGGCTGGACTAGGTCTCAACATGGCCATGTGCTGCCCCAACGTGTTTTACTCGCAGTGGAGGGCAGAAGCAATATGTGACTTTTCTGGCGTTGTCTGACACAAAAGTTTGAAGCTGGGAGGCCCAGATCCTATACTGAAGCATTCAGACTGTAATTCAGGAAGGATTGATGCAGAGTGGACTGATTCTGCAATATGCCTGGACATCCCTCCCTTTGTTTTAAACTTTTTCAGGTTATCTATGAGACTTGTAGAGTAGCATGAATTTTACAGCATTCAGGAAAGCCAAGCACCAGCTCCAGGGACCGAGGAGCTGTTTAAACCAGTCGTGTACTACCAAAGGGTCCTTCTGTGTTATTCTTAAAAGGCCTGTCCACATGGGACAGCTTTTCTGAACTAATAAGAGGTATACCTAAGTGTGTATTGCACAGCAAATGCAACTGGAAAGCCCTTTAAAGGCAACCCCTGGCACTGAGTAAACACTGCCCTGATCGGATAGTCAGATCCTGCGCGTGGAAGCCCTTTGTGTTCATTATTCATGAACGCAGTATGGCACGAAGAGCCGCTAGCTTTATGGACAATGAATTCTGAACTCCCTCAGCGAAAGTATTTGCTATAGAAACCTGAGCCCAAGAGCCAAACGCACCCAGTTGGGGAAAGCACGCACAGAAACAGTCTCTTGTTTCTGGCTGCAGCTTGTACAGGCAGAGAGCTTGTTTACCTAATCTGAATATTTGACCTTTATATTTTTTGGCAATGGTATTTTTTTCCTCTTAATTATGTGGAAGGAGCACTTCCTTTCAGAGCTGTGATGGACTTCTCTATAAATAGCTACTCACATCCCAGAACCTCACACTGAAGCCTTCAGCAAAGTCAGCATCCCTAGGACTTTTTAAGCCTGAGATAGGAACCACGTGGAGTTTAATCATTAATCACCAGTCTTTAATTAACAGCTCTGGGCTTTGAACAAAAGGTGCTTACGGCAAGGCTGCTGAGGGGCCCTGAACTCTTCAGTGCGCTTTCATGCGGGGGACCCAGTGGCCTTCCGAAGGGGGCTGCTGGAGCAGCCTTCTCCTCGTGGGAAGGGTCATGCTTCCCAGGAAGAGCAGATGTTTGTGGCCTGATCTCCATTTTCACAACTGTCCCTTTGGCTGGCTGCAGGCCTGAGCTGTCTCAGCGCAGGGATGCTGCCAGCTCCCTGAGGTGGGCAGAGAAGTAGAGCGTCTCCAGAGCCCTGTTGCCTCCATCAGGTGAGGTGGGTTTTAACCGGAGGAAGGAGAAAAGTTGCTCCAGGCTTGGAAAATTTTATAGGGGAGTGTTCAAAACTGAGTACTCAGGAGAGAAAGAAAACATTGCTATAAAAGTTGACAAAAAAATTCCTGCTGCTGTGATTGAAGATATTTGTTTTTAATATAGGTTTCTCCCATTTGTAGTCTGGCTTTCCTGTAGTAAAAACTAAAGGGCAGATCCTCAGCTGATATAACTTGGCTCCACTGAAGTTAATGGAGCCATGCTGGTTTGTACCAGCTGGGGGATCTGGCTCATGCTGCAGTGTTCAATACCCCCATTATATTGCCATGATTATGATACTAATGCAGTAAAGTGGCTTCGCAGCGTAATAAAACCAGCCCGGAGGATGGAAGATGAAAGGGTTTCTTTTCCAACTGACCTGGTGTTTTTCAACAAAATGTTTTCATTTATTTTTTCTTTTGTCAGAAAACGCTCTCAAACAAAACTTTTTATAGCAAATGTACTTGCTCTAACAAAACTTTCCCTGGGAAAGGCTTCTAAGCTTCAGCATCCAGCATGCCTGTGCGCAGAAAACACGTACAGCAAACTCAGCGGCCATGGGTCAGGGCATGTGCAAGAGAAGGAATTGGGCCTTTGAAGGGCAGGGGTGATACTGCAGAGCAGTTAAAGCCCTGAAGTAACCTTGACTTCTGAAAAATAGGTGTTATCATACTAGTGGGTCAAGCACTGATCTCTTTACTCATGCGCTGCCCTATCTAGTTTTTCTTGATCTGTCTGCACTGGGAGAGAGCCAGTAGAGTTTTATAAAGCTGCATCCCTCCCTGTTGCCAGGGTAAATGATGTGTTGGTGGCTTTCCTCCTTGTGATAGGCTCTTCAGCAAGTAGCAGAGGATGCTGGGCTGGAGGAGTGAGGAGCATGATAAGCTGTGCTGCCTTACTGCTTGGAGCTGTTGAGCACCGAAGGGAATAAAAAGACATGGAGACCTAAATAAAGGCAGATAGATGCGTAGCTAGATCCCTAGGATGAAATACTTTGTTTGCCACAGCACTGCTGAACTGCACACAGGTTTTTCTGTGCCAGGAGGGATTTTTACAGGGACATTGCTAAATGGAGGCAGTAAATTTAACTTTAAAGGACCATGAATTGAAGCTTTTGGCTAAAAGCTGAAATGCTGTTACTCTTTACTGGGCCCTTTTAACTTCACTTGGAACAGGATAGTATATTTTACTTCTAAGGCCCTTGGAAGTTGAAGGCCCTGCCTGTGGCAGGTCTCATTCAGCTCTGGGGGAGCTGGGACCTTGTGGAGCAGCAGCCCAACGCTGTGGTGACCTTTCAAGGTGAGCATGAACCAGCCCAGCTTTTCTGGGTAAAGGTGAAATAAAAAAGATCCCACCAGTGGGTTAAGGAGAGCTGTGGGTGACACTTCTACCAGCGGTGAGGAGCGCTGTGCCATCGCAAGACTAAGTATCAGTACAACTTTAAGTGCCAGAAAAGCTAAAGGAACACACACGTGTGTTTCAAAGGCAGAAAAACCAGCGTCCAGTGCCCTGAATTAGCAGGTTCAGACAAATCCAGCTTCCAGACGTAAGCTGGTCCCCTAGCAGCAGTCATACAAATGCTGATTCAAAGAAGTAGTTTTCCTACATACTCAACACTTCGAAACAACCTCAGCCATTCCTGGCTTTGACCTGTCTGGTGACATGATCCAATTTTAATCTATTTATACCCTCTGCTTCTTTTAAGGAAAAGCATTGGGGTTGCATTAAACTTTGTTCAGAAGAAGCAGAACTTTTTTTGCTAACATCTTGTTGCAACTTACCGCAGCTGCTTCTAATATGTGTCCCCAGTGTTTGAATTATTCCTGAGACTGGGATATTCAGTGTGTGGATGGAAGACGGCAAGTCCCTAGTAAAGGTGGAATTTGGCTGTATTTGGCATCCACGTTCTTCTCTTCCAGGTCTAGATGAAATATTAGACATCATTGCACACGGCACAGGCTGACGGGAAAGCCAAGGCTCTTGCCTGGCTGTCTGCTCCAAGACAAGGCTCTTGGACTGAGAGAGAACAGTCTCTCTCATCATGAGTGGTGCACAGTTTGGGTCTGAGTGACTCAGCAGTGGGAGGCTCTGGTTACCCAAAGGGACTGGGAATCTTGCACTAGCAGCTGATATTTAAAAGAAGCTTTGAAAGGAAGACCCAAACTGGCAGGCTGAGCGGACAAGAGGATGCACATGGGTCTTATTTTTGGGATAGATGTGACCATTTCTTACATTAATTAGAGGAAAGGATGATTCTTCCAGAAATCTTTATAGTACTCAGGTATCTCTGCATCCTTAGCCTTACATTTGTGGCCAAGCATCTACCTGGAGCCCAAAGATCCTCGCTGGTCCTGGGCATTAGTGCCCTGTTCCTAGGGGGAGGAGGCAGAATCTACCACCTCAGCTGGAGAGGTGGGTGAAGACAGTCGTCGCTAGATCTAATCAGGTGAAGAAAAGCTTTGGAGCATATGGACCCCAGTGTGTGGTCCAAGTACAACAGCTTGGTGAGTGTCCTGCAGGGAGACTTTTACTAGCGCTGCAACAACAATTCATCATTGCCTGAAGGTTTTTGATGGGTCTGGTACTTCTCGTCTTAATTGACCTCGGCTGGAGACCTGCGTTTCGGTCCAGCTTAGTCACAAAGGACTTGGTCTGTGCTTGGGCCTTAAAGAGAATATTTATCAGAAAATCACATGATTAATGGAACTGAGTGATCTCTGTTTGAGAGTGGCCAGGAATTGAATTAACAGAACAGGGATTTTGGCAGGTGTGAAGTGCTGGCAAAGCCGAGACCCAATTCTGGGCAGGCAGAGCACCCCTGGCCCCGGTGGGGTGCAGCTGCTGGCTGGGTGGGGGTAGCTTTGTGGGGTCGGGGGGGAGGTGTTATATTGGCAGAACTGGGGGCACAGAAGTCTGGGTTTATGTTTGGATAAAAACACTGTGTGCAGTTCATTAACCCTTCAGACTGCAGCACTGAAATTAGGATTGCCCACAGCCCTCTGGCAGAAAGGGCAAAAGTCAATAGGTGGTTAACAGAAGTTGATATCCCCAAGTAAATGGTGATGGAGGGTGAGTAATAAATGAACAAATAAACAGAAATCATCAGATGCTTTCTTTCTTGCCTGCTTTTTTCCCACTCTCATTTCTTTTTCCCTCCATGTCAACACCAAACAAGACAGGACTAAAATTAATGGGGAAAGCAGCAATTAGCAAATTAGGTTAGCGGCGTGTTGCAGTGTGCCATGGCTGCCAGGTGTGAGGGGCTCTGGCAGTATATTTATTAATGGCTGTCAGAAAAGTGACACTTTGATGAATGAAGCTGGGTAATCGGCACCCTCCGACAGCGAGCACTGAGAGGCCTCAACATGCTAAACTGCATAATCAAACCTTTTTTAACCCCCATACAAAAATACAACAACAAAAATCGCTGCAAGAGGAGCGTGTTTTTCCATCAGGAAT
Organism: Eurypyga helias; assembly: GCF_000690775.1. Taxonomy (NCBI): domain Eukaryota; kingdom Metazoa; phylum Chordata; class Aves; order Eurypygiformes; family Eurypygidae; genus Eurypyga; species Eurypyga helias. The sequence continues at coordinate 30,484 of NW_010262328.1, forward strand.
TGGAGTTCACATTCTCCTCTAAATCTCTAAATACTTTTTTTTCCCTGTAACTTGTTGGGGAGGAGTTGTCACGTTTGAAGGTTTTTTCCTTTCCTTGGAATATGGGACTCAAGAATTTATAAATTAAGCAGCTCAAAACCGTATGGCCCGCTCTGCCGTGTTGGGTATATCCTGTTAGCACTATCAAAGCCAAGGGTGCTACGCTCACACCTTCTGGGCTTTGCCCTATAAACATAATGGTCCGAACAATCCATAAACCGAGCCTGCGAACCAACGCCCGGTCTAAGACGTGAGTGTCTCTTGACTGGTGGTCAGCGGTTGCTCTGCTCATAATTAATGCCACTGCCACGTGTGTCCAGGAGCCCATGTGGCATGTAGGAATGAGTAAAATGTAAGAATCTAGAAGGTGAAATGTCTCCGACATAAAGTTTCACCAGTGGTGGTGTTGCATCCTGATGTTTTCACTTAATAATTTCAGCTATGGGTCCCTTCCAATGAGTATGTTGTTACTGTTGGAAATCAGCTAGACTCGGGATCATTTAGGAGCATCACTATACAATACGTGGCAGTTGTTGGGCGCATGGCAGGGTGTGGATCCACGGGGCAATGCTAATGCTGCAGGTTGCAGTAAATTCACAGGACTCTGAATCCTTGGCTGAGAGTTTAGGGGATGTTTTCTTTTAAAAACTTTTTTTTTTACCATAACAAAGTTCTTAAGGAGATTAATCTAGCTGCTGGGAGAGCGTCTGGATAAAAGATCACTCTGCAAAATGCTGGGGTACATGGAATTTTTCCCCAGGTTTTCAGACTTAGAGTTGCACACTGGAGGTAGGGTTTGTGCCGCACTTCAATAGCTCAGCACAGAGCTGCTCAAATCCCCCAATTCCGTGGAGAAATTGAATACAGTTTTATAAAATCCTAGTTCTGGTTTTGGCCAGCTAAAAGCACTGTGTAAGTTTTGATTAAAAACATGAGAATAAATGTAAATCATATCCCAGACATTCATCTGTTCTTCTGGTTTGAAATGAAGCTGAAGGATCTTTCTGGAATTATCCGTCAGGATCTGCGGGCTTGTTAAATTTGGATTGGCACTCGAAGCAAATCTGAAATTGTTCTCTTATGCTTTAATAATTGTATTTAGTTTCCTAATTTGGCTGGTAAGTTTATCGGAAGATAATTGAATTTTTAAAAGTATAATCTGACCAGATGGTAAGAAATACTTTAAAATAAACTTTCTTTCTGAAACTTTGCTCTGTTTTCGCTTACTCTCTCATGAAAACAGTCCGTCTGCACAGCTCCGACCTGCGGCAGTGCACGTTCTTAAACCAAACAACTCCCGAACGAAGCCGGGTTATTCCCTCTATGCGGCAGAAGTCACCAACTCTGTGCCAAGAAAAACCAGCGGAGCCACCGAGGGCAGCAACCAGCTACTCGTGTCAGCTTCTGCCCCAGCCTGCTGCGCCCGTGCACAGCCCAGCCGGCGCGGGAGCTGCGCTTCGTGGGTGCCTGACCCCACCAGCACCCCCGCTCCGGTTCGTGGCCCCCAGACGCACAGCAGTGGGGGCGGCTGTGAGCCCCGCTCGGCCCTCCCTGTGAGAATGATGTTTTCGGGACTCGACAGGTTGCTGCTGGGTTGTGCTTTCAGGTAAGGATGGGTCTGGTTTAAGGAAGGTATTGCTCTGAGCTGTTCTAAAAGGGAAAAAAATTAAAAAAAAAAAAAGGAAAAAAGCAATAGTCATTAAGTTATTGCCGGGAACAGGAGAAACTGTTCTCAAGTTGCTTTTGTTTCTTAATGAACTTTTATAGTTGTTACTAAAGGACACATAAGGGTCTTGTTTGCTTGTGCACAGGAGAACCAAACAGCCAGAAACAGATTCATTGCTTCTTTTTCACTGATTTCCAGCCGTCACAGCACGGTCTCCAGGCTCAGCTGTTGTGCGACCAGCTCTGCCAGCCCCTCGCTGCCGATGTGCTCTTGCGCGCTCTTCCTCATCCCCATCTTTGCGGGCAGACGTGCAGACGTAGCCTGTGCTCCATCCGCGCCTTGCCAGCTCCATCCACTGGGTATCTCACATTCCGAGCTGCTTCACACACGCTGTTGTTTCAGGTGATGGTGAGTTTTCCTGCCCCTCACAGTCAGTCTCAACGAAGTGAGCACGTTTTCCAGTTTCAGTGAGATTTAGCCCGACTGCTCAAGTTTTTGTAAGTGGTTCCTGAGTCCTGGGGTAAGTGCAGTTCTCCAGTTTCACCGGTGCTGTGTAGAAGTTTATGGGTTCATTGCAAACCAGTAAACCCAGATTTTCCAAGTACGTTGGCATGTAAACGACCAGGCTGTTTTTCCCACTTAGCCACTCACCCTAGCCTGTTTCTTTCCTCTTTTAAAAAGGATTTTCTGCTCTTCATGTTCTCCTTTATATGAATTTGCAAAGTCTTCTGTCACTGTGGAAGCACGCACCTAACATTTTTCCCACTTCTGGTGCTTATGGCTTACATCTACTTCCTATTGACTTGCCCAGGAGTCAGCAAGGGGAAGACGTCTGACTTCGCTCTGTCTGTGTCATGACGGGGAAGCCTCCCCAGCTCCAGTCATCAATCATGCCGCACTGATAGCAGCTCAAAGAGTAAGTAAAGATAAATGAGTTGTCCGCGCTGAGCTTGTCTTGGCTTTACAAGGGGAAATACTGCTAGCAGTGTCCTCTGTGTGTTGGCCAGGTGTGACAGGAGGGTGCCTCAAACCGTTGCTCACTGTGGCTCCAGTGCACAAGTGGTCTGCTAGCATCAGCGCTGCTCCTGCTCCTCGCTGGGCTCTGGCCATCCTTCCCTCTATGAAGACGAGTATTTTTTCATGACAGTGTGCTTGGTATCCACCTGCCCAAGCTGTTTTCTGTTTTCTTGTCGCTGTCAGCTTGGCAGTGCTGTCATTTTCTGGGTACATGGAGTGTAATTAATGAGAATGTCATTTCCAGGTTGTTTTCAAAGACTAGATTGAGAGTCTGAGAAATTATTTCAGTCAATGCTTTAGGGTGGCTTTTTTTTTTTTTTTAATTATGAAAACATCTTGGTTGCTTGGTTTGGAGAAATCATTATGCTTATATATTTAAGGACAACCAGACTTGACCTCTTAATAAAGACACACAGCTCGGTTTCACATGCCACTGACCAGGACATCTGGGTGTACGGGGCAGGGCTGGCTGGCTGTTCCCCAGATTGTGGCAGGACTGGCAGCACCAGCCTCCTCCATGTGAGCCGTAAGGAGGATGGTCTCCTTGTGATGGTCTCAAGAGACAGTGGTTGTTTGTGCTGTGGGTCATGCTGCCCTGAGGAGCTGGAAGAGGAGAAGGATGTGCTGTGACTTGGCCCAGAGTCCTCCCCGGTGCTCCTCACTGCCCCTCGGGGCTGGCTGGGCTGGGCAGAGGTGTGCGCGTGGATATACGTATTTTATTATACCTGTTATTTCTTTCACAGCAGTAGTAAGTCTGCTTTATGGGAGACCCGAGTGACTCCATAAGGAGCACAGAGATTGGTTTTAGCCACCTTTGCTCCCCAGGACATTGCTGTCCCAAGCACTGGATCAGAGTGTCCAGGCATAGGCCCCGATGATGCACGGCATGCATCCTAGGGAGTGGCCTTTGTGCTCATTCAGGGATGTGTGCTCACTCTCTTCCTGAGCAAATATCCCCAAGTGTCTCTGCTGACTTTAATTTTACCTTTTGATTTGCAAAAGGGAGGGTGAAGGACTCCAGGCAGCAAATGGCTCTCTGCCTCCTTTCTGCCTCAGTTGTCCAAAGCGATATTAGCCTGTCTCTCCACACTGATCATTCCCCCAAGGCCTACAGCGGTGCTACTTTGCAGTAAGGTTCTTAAAATACTCATGTCATGAGCTGGCCAAAGGAATGGCTTTTCTTCACGGTGGTTTCATTATCCATGTTTCTAGGCTGCCACTTCCATCAGGAAACATGGCGCGCTCTGCCTCCAGAGACTGGACAGGTTTACGCTTTGATTTGGGAGTTTATTTATTTTATTTGAGGGATGAATATTTGCAAACAATGAAGTTACTGTTTGCTCCAGTGGATTTTCTGAGCACTGTGAATGTTTTATTCCCAATAATCTGCAGGTGTCTCTTGGGCGGGTAAGAGGCGTGCAAAGCTTAGCGTGTGCACGCGTACGTGTCTCCTGTGATACACGGAGCTTCGGCGTTAGCTGCCATTAGTGTTAATGGGCTAAAACCCTTCACATCAAGCTGAGAATATACTCCTGCTAATTGTGTACCAGCCATCCCCTGGGATGTTTGTGAGAATGATGCATCCTAGAGAGGCTCTTTCAGTGATGCGATGCTTTGGGATAAATAAATAAGGAGCTAAAGTTAGACGCTGGTTCAGGAAGGCTGATTCAGTGCCAGCATTATAACATTGGGAAATCAGATAATGGCGATGCCAACCTTTATCCTCTTGGTCCTGGCCTAGTCCACTGCTGCATGGTACCATCTTCTGAGCCATACATCACCACTCAGCCTCACCTTGATGATGTATGATGCCCATAGATCCTTATAGCGGGAGTGCACTCTGATGTATTGCGCCAATACATCATGGACAGGGTTCGTCCGGGTGATGTATTAGTGCCCTGAGAATGTATTACTCAAACGCTGGTATTGTTCAGGGATAAAGCCAAGCCAAGGAGTGGATTCAATTTAATTACAGTGCAAATGATAGCCCGGCGCCAGGAGCACTTTGGTGCTGAGATGCTGGCACCCTGTGGAAATACGAGCTGCGGCTTCGGTGCTGTGGAGTCACATCATGGTGTACCACGAGGAGAGGTACCATATTTTAAAGGAATGGTCATTATTCAGACAAATACAGGAGGACTCTGTAGAGAGTGGTGGCGCAGCATGCAGACAGCTCCTGAGCTGGCAGTGCCAACGAGCTGCGGTGCACAGAGGTTGCTTCTGCCTGCTTGGGAGCAGTGACATCTCAGGATGCGAGAGGGTGGATCAGCATTTTGAGAAGTGTGTAGCAAGGTGATTTTTTTTTGGTCGCCCATGACACTAAAAATTGCTGGACCCCTCTAAGGAGTGTGAAGTGCACACTGACAAAATGCTGTCTTGCCCACCAAGGAGACAGGCTTTGAATCCAGCCTTGCATGCACATGTTTTTGTTGGTATTGGTAGGATGTTTCGATAACAAATTTGAAGAGATGATTCTGTAGTTTCATTCGGTTTCCTTACATGGGTGTCATCAAAAATCTGAGGAGAACACTTAGACCCCTGACTATCACCAGTGGGAAACCGCCAAGTGATACAGTCCAGTGAAGAGCAGCTTTGTAAAGAGTCCAGAAAGGAGAAAATAATTCCTGTGAACAATCTCCATCGGATGCTTGTCGCTGGATAACTCTCTCTTCCACTTTGCTTCTCTTTCACATCTCTTTCTGCTGCTTGGTATTGAAACAAAAACGTAGATCAGTTTTCCTTTAAAATCAACTTTACTTCCAAATAAGCCCCTGTAAGGTTGTCCCATTATCAGGGATTTTTCTTGATAAGGAAAAGACTAGCATGTATGTTATCTGGTTGTCAAAGGATGGCATGCCTTAAACCATCTGCTTTTTGTAACATCCTTGTTTGTAATGGGAGGTTCTCTGGGAACACACAGGCACGTGAGAATTAAGGTGAAATTTCAGAAATGATTGGTTGAGCTCATCAAATCTATTATGTTCTTCTGAAAGCTCAAAATATGTCATTCTGACTGCAGCAAGACATGAAAATGTCTTCTTTTTGGATACTTTCACTGAAGTCAAGAGGATCTCTATGCAGTCATGATTTGACCCAGCCTCTTCCAAAAGAGTTTCTGATCATTGGCTATCAGAGATATTTGGTTATTCCTTTAGAGAAATGTTTACATTCAGCCAGGACTAGCAAGGTGGCAGCAATACTTGGCTTATGCTCAGTGTTTCATATCTATAAACCCAGGCATTTCCCAAGCAAGGTAAATACAGGTTTGCAGATGAGAAATTTACAGCACAAACAGATAAAGTGACTTGTGCAAGGTCATGTAGCAAGTTGGTGGCACAGCGTGGAAGAGAAGCCAGTGGGTCTGACTCACTCCTCTGACATCCCTGTCATTATTTCACTTCTATTATTATCTTGACTTATTTTCTCCATTGTTTCAAATCAGATCTGCTCCTACATTCCTATTGTTCATGGCTCTAAGGCTGTAATTTTTGGTGATCCTATAATGGAGAAGAAAATAAGGTTTTTATTCCTTTTCTTGCCATCAGTTTGCCTGTCAATAACCCAGAAATGCTGATTATTCTTCATTTTTGGGTCCAGAATGAGGAAGACTTAGGTTCCTGTCCTGATAGACAGGAACGGTGGATGGTCCTGAGAAAATTACTTCTTTGCACAGCACTACAAAGGCCCCTCTCCTGCTCCTTGCCTATCCTACGCTGTCACAGCCACGCCAACAAGCAAAACAACGTAGACACCCTTCTCTTTGGTTGTTGCTTAAAATGCAAAGGAGAGGTGGTGTGGCTGGGGACTGCGCCTTGCAGATCGTGGGCTTGCTGTCTTTGAAGAGCGGGCAATGATCCTGGGTGTGCTCCCTCAGGGCTGGTGGTCCCCCAGGCTGCAGGAAACCCACTGGTGTCCCCGTCTGTGCGTGACCCTGGAAGCTGTTTGTCCCTTCTGTGCTGCTGTGTTGCCTCCTCCTGTGACGGGTTCATGACCACGCTACCAATCAGCGGAGTCTGTGCTTCACAGAGATCCTTATCATCCTGTGATAAGTGTTGTAAAAGTTTCTATAAATAGAATTTCCTCCTGCCCAAGTCTTCTTGCTAGCTTAGCTGTTTTATTTTTAACAGAAAGGCATGTTGATGCGAAGCAGAAATTATTTTTTTTTTCAATCTCTATTAAACATTAAAAGATGCTGTGTCTGAGTAAAAAGGAAAGGTGCCCCTTAGATATTTTTAAAGTTTCCAAAAATAGTCTCAAGCCTGTGACAAAGCTTATTGAGCAGCAATAATTGTGGACAGCAATTCTACGATGGAAAGGATCATGTCTTCTCATGCTTCTGACTGGGATTTGCAAGAAGAGAGACCGGTTGAACAAAGAGCTCTCAAAGGAATTAACTGAGGGCTGCTCTTTAGAAGGCTCGATAGTAGCACTGCCTAAATACTTTTGCTGGTGATCTCATGTGTGGTTTCTGTTCGGGGCTTGCAACTGCCCTTGAGGTTGGGAGCCCGTTCCTGCAGTCGAGTCTTCGCTGGAGACCTGCAGTCCTGCTGCGAGAGCCTCTGCAGTGCAGTGACGGGGGAAGGAGGAAAGGCAGCCAGTTTGCCGTCTGGTGTTTTTCAGCATAAGGAGAGAAGGAAGGGGAATGTTAATTTTGCCTTGTATGCACAACTGATATTGGACTTGAAAAAATGAAAAACTTGGTTATTGTTTCTGCTGCTACACCCCTGCACTGCCTGGGTCAGAGCACAACCATATATGCAGCTGATCCAGCCTCCAGCACAACTGAGGAGGCAGAAAATTGGGGGGGGGAGAGAAGCAGATGGGGGTGGGACTCTCCAAGGACATATGTTTTACAAGGTTCCCAACACTTTTTATTCCCTCCTGTAGTGGGGGCTTTTGTCTCCTTACTCATGGCAAATGCCAAGTCGAGTGTTTGTGTATTCACACTTAGTGAGAGGGGAGAAGTCTCTAGAGAACTTCTGAAAATTAGAAAAGATAAACTGATTATTAAAATTGCAGAGTAGTCAATGGGTGACTGCTGAGCAGCTTATATGGAGAAGAAAAGACAGCCTTATAAAACAGAGGCAGATTTTCTATTGTGTGCGGTTAGAAAAAAATATATGATCTTGTTTCAATCCCAAAGTGACCGATTAGCTGTGCTCAACCAGCTTGCATTTGTGTTCACGTTCAGTGCTTATTGCAGGTGAATTTCTGCCCACGTGAATGTAGGGTTTTTCAGTCAGATGGAGCCAGTTTTGCTCTCCCATTTGGCAGAGCACAAGAGGTTGGTTTCTCTTGGACTTTATCAGTTTATTTAGCAGAAAAGGGATTGGGCAGTAGATTAAGATTTGAGGCTGAGTTCTTAGTTCTCCCATAAATGTCCTGCATGCCCTAAAGAAAATTGATTTATTGCTTTCAGCCTTGATTCCTCACCTGTAAAATTGGGAAAAATACCTCTTTTGTGCCCCACTTATTTATATGGGCATCTATGTCATGATGGATGCTCTTCCTATCTGTCTGGTACCGTGCTTGCTGCAGTGAGGTCTCGTTCCTTCCTCGGCACTCTACAGAGCAGTTTATATTGCAGGAACCCTGATAACTACCATTAAAATAAAATCGCTGGAGACAGAGCTAACCTGCCTGCATGCTGGTGCTTTAGAATTTGAATGTAAAGCTCGCCTGGGTTTGGTGGCTGTCCTCTGCCCGAAGCTGTCAACATGCACCGCTGACTGTCAGGATGAATGATGGATTAACAAACGTGTAATGATTTAGTCCCTCTCCAGGAACAAGCAATACTGCCTGAGTGACATGCATTCCAGATATGCAGAGGAGAGGGATGTGTGGCATTGTCTCACTCAATAACGTAGGATCTGGCAACTGGAGAAAGCACTGGTTTTCACCCATTACAATGTGCATATGCATGTGGACCCTACAACACGCAGAGGGAGACATGAGGTTCTGATTTATTCTTTTTTTCTTTTTTTTTTTTAATCCAAGGGTATGATTTGACAGCAGAATGTGAAACTTCCCAGCTGAAAGGCTTCGTGCTCTGTTTTTCTCCCAGACGATGTTAGTGAGGGACCTGCTGGGTTCACTGGACTCCACAAGGTACTTTTGTTTATGGATGAAGCCATGCAGATGGGGATCAAAGGTTGTGTATAGCTGCTGTAGAGCACACAGGGGCTGAGAGAGGTCGGGCACCAGAGATTAATTTCTTGGCTGGTTAGAGCCAAGGTTTAATAGCAGACTTGGAAAGGACAGTGATTGAGTTTACTGCTAGCAGAACCTATGGTTCAGGTCAAGTAAAAGGAAGGAGCTAAGGGGCTCTGTGTGGTGGTTGCAGGAGAAAGTCTAATGGCTTAACACCATGTGGCCTCCACAAGACGTATGGTAGCTGCTGCCAGCAGCGAGCTCCGTGGCAGTGCTGGGGCGGGGGGAGAGGGAGACGCACCCTTTGCGCCTGGCACATCACCTCTAACAAACCAGGCGTTTCGGGGCTTGGGCTAATGCTCACAGCCGGGCAGAGCAAACACAAAGGAAGCCTTGTTAATGCTGAAAGTGAAGAAGGAAAAAAGGAAAATATCCGTGTTTTCTAAATAGGGAAAAGGGTGTATTTGAGGGGTAGTGGAGAGATGCATTTTATTCTTAGTTTTTTGAATTGCAGACTTCGACAAACCCATGTAGATATCAAATTTCCCAGGATCGGGGCTACATGAACTATTCTGGTGAAATTCAGAACTGATTTTGAAGTTGAGATTAAACTGTACTCAATTTTAACTGTACTCCATCTTTTTATACTACTATTCCATTACCCTTCAGTTTCTCAGTTTTCAGTTGTTTTTTTGTTTTTTTTTTTACAGTTATGTCCTTTATCGATGTAACCTATTTAATTGTATCTAACTACACTCTGATTTTCCCCTCCCTGCTTTAAAAACCACTTTTGGATTTTTTTTTTAGAGCATGTATAACAAAATTCTGTCCAGAAGAATTTGCTATGAGCTTTCCTATTTTATTTTGAATGAGGTTCTATGTTTTTATAAATAAGTAGCATTTAAAGTAACAAATTTTGCAACTAATTTCAGACTGTTACCTTTTTGGGGCAGGCAGCCTAGCTGTGTGCAGGAGAGACTTAGTGAAGGTGGCAGCCTGCCAGCTTTGTTGTATGGACCTCAGACTGAAATCTGCAGGAAGAAAATTTGTCTTTCATTGGTGATTTGGCCTGGAGTTCCCAGAGTACAGCAAAATTGGGACAATATCACAGGCATGACATGACTGTGATACACGCAGTGTTACCAGAGCATGTATGTCTCAGCTATGCAGAAAGCACCACTTTGATCCCAGTTTAGAAATTCCTCATTCTGTGGCTCTAAGTCAAGTGTTCATTGGATTTCCCATTAAAACACTTTCCTAACTGGTCCTGCTTTAAATTCTCTTTCTTGGAAGTCTCCTGGGTCATGTGAAGTTTTGCCTTTTTTCACCTCAGTGTGCTGCTTTCTTGGCAAGTTAACAGAAGCTGCACCAAATGTGAACTGAGTGACAAGGATTTGCTGATTAGGCGCAGATGGGATTCCTCTCCCAGCATGTTCTTATGTTGTCTTCGTCTATTAAACTTGCTACAGAAGCTTTTGACACAACTCTGCAGTCTCATGTTAGAGTTATTCCACTCTTTTTAGAAATAAACGCTTGTTGGGTTGCAATGAATGACTTGATCATGTAGTGATTAGGATCCTCAGTGGAGAATTGGGCTTCTGCTTCAAATCAATTGCAGAGAGGTCTTTCTTGTCTCAGGTAGCTGCTGAGATGACTCCATGGTGACTTGCAGATCTCTTAAGACATTATTCTGAAACTTTTCTGGTTTTGCCACCATGTAAAGTGAGAAAAAAAACTAGGTTTGAATCTTTTAACTTGTTTGAAAGTTGTTTTCTTGTCCAGTTCAAATTAGCAAGATAGAAGGAGTTGGGATACTTGTTTGGAATCCCTTAATATAATGTTAAGTTTTGCCTTTCATGGAAAGAAATCTTGGAGAGGATTTGTGGACTTGTGAATCAAAACTTGAATCAGTCTCTAGATCTGAGTCTGACCTATAGCAGTGGAAGGGGCAGACTGTACTCGGTTGGCATGTGGAGGCCTTGTTCCTCCTCCTCCAGGGCATCCCGTAGTGCCTGCTATCAAAGGCGGGAGAGTAGAGTCGATGGAGCCAGGTCTGCTCCATGCAAGCTCTGATTTTGGTGGGTTTCAATATGACATGTCATCTTTAGTATTTTTGTTTTCTTCTCCCTTCCTCTAGAACCTGTGTATTTCAGCTGGGTTTCTCTAACCAAGCTGCCACCATGCTTTTTCACCAGAACACCCCAGTTCGTAGGGACTGAAGGAAAACTGTCACAGAGAGGTACACAGCTTCTCTGCTTTGCTGACTGTCTGCCAGCTTTGAAACCTATGGTAAGTTACTCTTCACTTTTTGTTCACCTTGTTTAGGCACTAGCACATCATTTATGCTCTCTGCTCTGCATTTTCTTTTGTGTGGCATTTTTTTCTTCCCTATGTGAGAAAAAATACTTAATGGAGATGGAAACTTCTCCACTCCAGATGCTGGCAGTCCCTGACCTGACCTACACAAAACCATCCCACAGCCTGTGCCTCTTAACTGCTGTTCAAACACTGCATCCTTCTGTAGGATCATGCAGCTATGATGGTATTTAAGAAAGTCATGTTATATTAGAAAGGGAATTCAGAATATCCATAGTTTTACCAATATGAATGCAGAGAAGGACACTGCTGTGCAAAGTCAAAGCCCTGCCTGTGAGCGGACCTGAATTTACTGAAAGATGGAGATAAGCAACTTTATGGTTTTGCTGCTATATTGCCCCTTTTCAAACCAAAATCAGCCCAGTTTTGTCAGTCTTTCAGTCCCACCTCAGTTAGGCTTCTATTTAATCTGAAATGCGTAGTGCAGGATAACCAAAGCAGGATAGCATAATACATGGGAGAAATGCTGCTCTGAAAAAGACATTGCTTGCTCTCATGGCTCTGTGAATTGCCCTGCATGTTCTCCCTCTCCACGTGTCACCCAGTTTCAAGAACAGGACTAAAAGTTTGGGAGTTAGCCCCTCTGTCAAAGTTTTTAGCCCCATAAGCAGATGCATTAAGGTGCTTTCCTGCAGATTCTGCCCTAATTGCTCCAAGTGCTGTGGCCATCAAGCAGAAATCCAGTTGGTAAACTCTGCAGCTTGTGGACAACTTTTCTTGCCAACCATGCATTACGAAGGGCTAATTGTAAAAGTGGTGCACCTGCCGGCTCCCTTGGTGGCTGGAGCCAACAGGAAAAAAATAGTAATTTATTAATGATCGAGTCACAAATAGTAATGAAAACAATAGGAGCATCTGAAGGAAGCGCTGCCGGGGGCAGAGGTGCAGGTGCTCTGTGCCCTGAACAGGCTTGTCGGCATTTTTATAAAGCTACTTTACAGCCCTTATCAATTTCCTACTGCTTTCTGTGTACCCCCTGCCCCTTTGCAAATGTTTTGCCTGCACAACAGGCTCAGCATTTCTTGTTGGAGGTGATAAAATAGCTGTCACCCTGTGGAGGGAGAAAAGAGGCAAAAAAATAAAAATGTTAGGTCCAAAGAAACAAAGCAGAGGAACGCATTACAGAGCAAACGAAGGAGTGCTAATGGAGCCGCTGAGTCGGCACAGGGAGAGCGATGATGTGATCTTAGCTGAGGAATGCTAAAAGATTTGGGGTAACAAATGCTGGAGGGCAAGAGACTCATTTCTTAAACTGAGGCAGTACTTTGTGTGTAGCCTTGGATTTCAAAGGTGACCGGCGCACATACACACCTCAGCCAACACCATCCACGAGCAGCTTTGGATCCAGTGCATGTCTCCGAAAATTTCAAACATAATTTAAGTAACTACTTTACACTGGCAAGTCTAAGACTCCTTTTTTTCCTTAAATAGGCAGAGCAGAAAGCAATGCCAGTTTTGTCAACCTCCCTGTGCTAAAGTAGTTGTAAGACATGGTCATTTTGTCTTTCAAAATACAGTGTGGCTCTTGGAATACTGGGATAACACAACTGATACGTATAAGTGAATGTAAAATCTTTGAGAAAAGAGTATGATGAGCTAGGAAACTAATTTTCTTGTAGCAGGCTTTCAGCACTGGCACATAGCAGTACAGTGCCTGTGAAACACAGCAGCTCATTGCAAGATGCAGAAGGACCAAAAAGACAGTCAGGTCATTGCAGGCTCTCATCATGGCAAGGAACAAGGTCAGAGATAACACGACGTGTGCAATCTTAACATCTACCTTTCCTCTGTTTTGGCCATCAGACGTGGCTTTAACACGTTCCTTTCCCTCGACAGGAAGCTTTAACACATAGGCTCACATGCTTCACTCTGTGAGTGGTGGGCTGTGCCTGCAGCACTCTTTGGGGCTACATCTGTTAATGTCACAACTTAATTCCGCTTGCAATGAAGAAAAGCCGCACTAAGTAGAAAATTCCTGCACTATCATGATTTCAGTACTCGTACATGGACATTTACCATGGTTTAGGTGGGATTTGGAAACTTTTAGACAGTGGGAACTTGCTTGTGTGTCTTAACTGTAGCCTGCGGGTCTAAACATTATCAGTTCTTGAAATGTTGCAGGTGTCGGTGGCTCAGCAGAAAGGAGTCAAAGTGAGAAGTCAGCCTGGATTTGTACCAAATCTGTAAGGGTCTCATGCCCTGCATTTACTAATATGACAAGGTTTAGTGAGGTAGCGAGCACACCGCAGTCATCACGGAGTAGCTGCAGCTGCCTAACAGTGAGCATGAGGGGCCAACACTTGAACATCTCACTGCCTACCCTGCATTCACGGGAGCAAAAGAGGTGTTCTGCCTTTAACTTGATTTTAGTGGCGAGAGGAAGAAACCCCAAATATCTGTAAGGGCGAAAGTGTGTCTCCCCTTCAATGGGCCAGATGCAATTCTTCCTACAGCTGGGTGCCTCTGCCTACGGGACGTTAAGTCACAGAACCAGAAGCACCGCGGTGCTCTGCATCAAATAGAGAGCTGCTTTGCCTCCTTTTTTTGTTATTATTATTGCTGCTCTCCTTTGTTCAGGAGCTATTACTTCTTTCAAGGACTAAACACAAAAAATTTTTTTCCTTTTTTTCTTCTCTTCTCTCATTCCCTCCTTCCCGTCTCGCCCCCCAAAATCCCAAACCCTCAGACAAATGTCAGCAATTTATATGACTGACTTCAAGCACATAATTATTTGCCTTATGGGCAAAGCTTTACTTTATGAAGTTTTTTTTTCCCTTAGGAACTAGGAATATTGTCCTGTAAAGACAGCTGCAATACTTGTGAAATAGCATCAATTTAGGAGGTTTGTATTTTAAGAACCGTTCCTAATCCTGTGAAAACAATGCTAAGAAGAGCTGGCAGTGCTAATTATTGCCCAGTGATTTGAGGGGGAGACTTGCGTGAAGTGTGGCAGTGTTAACACGACTATCATGACATGCAGCATGATACATGAGGAAAGGTGAAGGCAAGGCTCATATATCCCCATAACACTGAATCTCTAATAACTTACAAACAGTCACCATTTGCTGCCTGCAAAATTAACCTCTTGTCTCCTCCAGCCTGCAGATCGGGTGCATAGATATAGGATTTTAAGCTTACCTATTGAAAAATGTCCCTGCAAAGCTGTCCATCAGAACTCCTGCTGCTGGCCGCAGAGTATTATTAATAAAGTTCTCCATAGCAGAAATGGGACCCTTTTAGAGCTCAGATAAGGTATTTTCCCTGTTAACCAGCCGGGCTGTTTGGCTGTGGACAAATGCAATGATGAATGACGGGTCAAGGATGGAGCAGGCTGATTTCTCTCCAAGCTTGACCTTGTCTCTGGTCTGACATCTGAAATGACAGATGCATTAAAAAGTTATTTATTTAGGGGAGCTGCAGTGCATCGTACCCTTTGCAAGGTAGCGCCTAGTTTTGCAAGCACGTTAGAATAAAGGCTGTCTGAGCCATCCCCTCAGTGTCTGCTGCTTCACATACCGCTCGCTTTCTACAGGCAGCTACTGTGAAAGCGAGCAGACAGTCCTGTGCGTGTGTCAGTGAACTGGAGATGCTCTGTGAACTGAAAGGCAAAAAACCAGGAGCAGGGTCCATGCACACTGGCAGGCTGCTCCCAAGAAAATAGCCTGCATATCTGCAAATCACTCGCCTGTGGCACTGACTGACTACGAAAATGCACCTGAAGGTTTCTGGGCTGTTAAAGACCCAACGTTCTGGATAAAATGCAGCACTGAGGGTTAAACAGCTTCTGCTGTTCAGCTTCTTGTGCCACCAGTGCACTCGGGAGACTTTCTTTTTTTGTGACTTCAGGAATATTTGTAACTTGTTACACTTTGGCCCGTTTCACTCTTCACTGTAGCTGAAACTAGAGGAACAGCTTTGGTTTTTGCCTTCATATTATGGGACACATGGGTGGAGAGGTAGCCAAGCTGCATCCCATAAGCAGCCACACTTCATTTTTGGGAAATCAGTTATTGCTGAATGGTAAGAGCACTCAGCCTAAATCTACAGAAAAAATGCATCCATAACCCCTCATGCTTCTACGTCTGTCTGCCTAACCTATTGTTGAAAGTATGAAATCTGTTTGTGTTTTTTAAACCAGTCCTTTTTTTTAGAAAAAATAACTTGCCAATATACAAAACAGCTGGTGTGTGGCCAAGTGGGGATGTTATGTCCTCCTGACAAGAGCTATGGTTTGGAGTACTTTGTAGAGCAAGGTTCATGAAAGGGACCAGCGCTGTGCTTCTGCATTCTTGGGGAGTACTGGTAGAGCTTAGATTAGGGAGCACCGTAGGAAAAACAAAGAACTGTCACTAAGAAACATCATAAAGTCTGTTGACCTCAACAGAATTCCAGCAATTGGTATCAACTCTGAATATACCCTTTCTTCTTTTGGCATCTCCCCTTCTCCCACCCTTCCCCAAATAAAACCACTTTGAAACAACTGCAGTAGAAAGTGTAAAATATATGCAAAAGCCCATTTTGCATGGCGGGACTGTTGGAAGAGCTGGATGTTGGTGTGCATCCAACTCACATCAACTTCGGTGTCGGACTGCAGCCATATTCAAGTGACTCTGCAAGATTTTTTCTGTGACTGTCCAATTCAACTTGATGTGTGTATTGAATCTGCAGTATCTTTACCGTATTTCATACGTCTGTTACTTTCAGGATCCTAGTGGCTGGGTCTAGTATGTGGATGAAGCTTGCCTGAAGGCAGCGTCTGCAAGGTTCTTCCAGCAGAAAAATGAATGGTTTGGTATAATGAATGATTTTGTGTAATAGCAAAGAAAAAGGGTATCAGCTGTGCACTTCATATACTGTATTGATTGCAAGTACACTTGTTAATTTGCAAGATACAGGCAATTCCAGCCAAGGTTAGGAGGGCTTCACTACGCTGCTCACGAAGGTAGCTCTGATTCCTATCGCCTTCAAAGAGGTTTGGATCAGGCTGCAAGTAGCCAAAATTCAAACCTGAATTGCTTGGCTATGGAAGTGCATTGTCCCAGACTCTTCCCCTTCTCCTGGCGCAATGTGAGTGTGCTGAACAACAGAAAATTTGCTCAGAACTCGTGACATCAGTATTTCTTGACTTAACACCAGTGGCCTCAGGTGTTGAGAGCTTGCTTGCAGATCAGCAAGGAAAAATGGACATGTCCTGTTCCTGTTTTGCTTCTATTTAAAGGTTTGATCTTTAGTTTGGGGTGTTTAGGGGGAATGTAGGGTGCACAATAGACCTGGGCTATGCTCTCAACTTAGCACAACAAAGGACAGATTTGGGGCAGGGAGGGGAGGGAGAAGGTATGTTTTCCACAATGGCCTGTTTAAAACATTACAAGCAACCTCTCTTCCATCATGAGTCCTGCTTTAAAACTACTGCCCTGGGGCATAAAAATCAACTCCTAACAACTTCCAGTGGGACCGCTATTCCATCAATGTTCCCATCAAATGTTGACTCCATGATTAATATTCACCCTCTTTCTTCGTTAATCATCAGTCTTCATTCATTTTTTTGTAACTTCCCGCTGACAGGGGTAGTGTTTGTCGAGCAGCTGGTAGGGAAAACAGAAAGAGCTGAAGTGCTGTACACAAGCTGCGAAGGGAAAAAGCCACCTCGGTGCACTGTGTCAGCTCAAAATGATTCCTAAAGACGCCGGTTTTTTTCTAGTCCTAGAAGCAGTGGGGCTGAAATTTCGTTAGTCTTTGTGAGACGGGACCTTACAATCACGCGTAATTACTATGGTACTGTTTTACCTTCAGTGTCATAGCACCCAGTAATTTAGAGCAGAAACTACAGTAATGAAGAACAAACTGTCAGAATTTGGCTCATCAAATTAAATATATAGGCAATGCTATGATAGACAGTTTTGCAATTAACACTTGCACTGTAATTTGTGAATTGGAAGTCCACTCCCAGCTTTGCCACAGGCTTCCTGAATGACCTTGTGCATGAGACTGAATGTCTTCCTCACTGCCCAACCTATAAATCAACAATAGTTATTGCTTTTTCCCTTGCCCTGTCTCTCTAAGCTGCTGAAATTGTCC
The DNA here is from genome assembly GCF_000690775.1 of Eurypyga helias. NCBI lineage: Eukaryota > Metazoa > Chordata > Aves > Eurypygiformes > Eurypygidae > Eurypyga > Eurypyga helias. The sequence goes on from NW_010262328.1 coordinate 47,810, forward strand.
ATCCTGCAGAGAAGGGGATCCCTGACTCTTGTCCAAGGCACTGTATAAACATGAGTTCAGTAAGCACAGGGGTAGATATGCACTCCTAAAATAGATCTTGCATGTAACTCTTCTTTATAGAAAGCATCATGGCACTTACTGTGATCGCTTTCAACTCTGGAAACTTCATAAAGAGACCTAGAGTCTGCATTCCCTAGACTTAGGCTTTATCCCTTGGGAAGGTTTGTAATGTGCTTTGATTTGTTTGACAGAAATGCGGAATAAGCTGCCTTACCCTTATGATCATGGTAATATATGCAATAAGGAAGCATCAGAAAGAGAAATATTTAAGTTATAAAATCAAACAAAATAATATAAAATCCCAAACACATCAGAAATTGTGTATAAATTGATGTTTAGGACTATGAATTGGACATTAAGGCAACAAAGTCAAAATTCACAGGTCAAAGTTGCTGATGAGAGGAAGATTTTGTGCCACACTATTTTTTCCCAGAGAGCTGACGGTACGCGTGTAAACAGCTCCCTCAGTGTAGATTTGCAGGATGCACAACTTCTGTCCATCTCACATCAGCGGGATTGTGGTGGCTGACAGGACTTTGCTGGGAGCCTGTCTCCTGCTTCCCAAGGGAGAAGGACCACCTTCAATCTCAGCTTCTCTTTTATCATTGCCTTTCAGGGATAATTTTACTACACTGGAGTTCTGCTCCTTTCCCATATACAGCACACTTTTCGCAAGGGTATCCTGCACAGCTCAGGAGCTGTGCCGGAGGACCCTGCCTTATTAGAGCATGTTTCCCTTCTACTTCAGGCAAGCATGGATGGTCCTGGGTTTGAGTAATACACTTACTCAATATCCACACTAAAAAAATCTTGCCCCATGTAGCTGCAGTATTCATTGACTGACAGTAAGAGCGAGTATCTGCGTACTTCCAAATATAGCAGCATCTAATGCAACTTTTCTGGGGGAAAAAGAAAAAAACTCACACAAGTGGTTATTGTTTCCTTGGTTGTAGAGAAGAATATTGCCTTGAGCGCAGAGCTTGTATGTGTTTTCTGTTAAGTTTTTTAGGAAAAATCTTTATCATTAAAGATAAAGATGATGCAAAATAGAAGCTTGCTCATGCTGAATTGCATCTTTTACCACATGGATAAAGAAATGATGGAACATGGTAGAGACCTGGTGTCATTTGAGAAAGCATGGTAGATTCAAGAAAGGTCAGTAAATAGATAGCAGAGTGACTGATTGTGGCAGTGCAGGGCTGCTGCATAAGCACCCACTGTAACCTTTGCTGTTCCAGTTAAACTGAAGCAGACTTTGCTGCAGAAATAATGTAAAAGTGCAGATCCTAAAAGAAATTGGCTTTGAATTTTTGAAACATTTTACATTAGAAATTTTTAAGTTGCAAGAAGAGTGTTTGCATTTCTGTAAGTCAAAATAATGCTAAATCTCCATTTTTTTTTTCTGCTCTTGTAAGGAGAATTCTGCAAAACAGCAGAAGTCACTCCTGTGAGCATTTAAAAGCTTTCTTTCTTCATGTCCCCAATATTTTCCCCTATGACTTAAATAATGCTGTGCAGGTATTACTTCATTTTTCTCTCTTTATTTTCCAATTTGTTGTTTCACCAATATCTTTTCAAAACTTCCTCTACGTTTTGAAACCTCATTTGGAAAGGAGAGAAATGGAGCATTAACAAAACCATGAAACATTTGGATATCATTCTGTATAGAGGAAAAAAGGGCAATAGCCAGGATGGTATTACAAATGCACCTCATTGCAGTTGATGAAGTGAAAGAAAAGATATGAATCACATACAGCATTCACAAAAAAGATTTAAAATTGGTGGCAGAAACTTTACATTGTTAATTGAAAGCATTGCGCAGAAAGCATTTTGGGTTTGCATATTTTGTTTATGAGAATGGGGCGGGTACATCTTGTATAGTTTTTATTCCTCCGTCTTAACCAATTCCAGCTTAAATGTCAGTATCAGACGATCTTTCTCTGACAGCCTTTGCTTTTCTGTCAGTTTTGTGCCTTGATAGTTCCTGTTTTCAAATTTAAGACAATTTGTCTGACATCAGACTAGTCTGTTACTGTTTTTTGTTTACTGATTCAGGAGATGGAGGAAAAGAATATACTGTTGCTGTAATCGCATGCACAGACTGATTACACACCAGCTCGGTACCTAATTTATATACTCCTTTCTTACTAAATTAGTGTGAACAACTGCAGAAGCCTGCTAGGAATGTGCAAGTGGCTGTGTGCAAGTGTTCTCATTTGTTACACAAACTTGGACCCATATTTTGAAAGTGTTTTCCAAAATGTAGATTGCTAAGGGGGGTGGGTGTGTGTGTGTGTAGGTTTCATGGCTCCAATGCAGCAAACATCTCACGTAAGAGATGAGCTGGGTGTTTTAGAAAAAAAAATCACCAGGAAGCATGGACAATCCAGCATCGGTGTCCTCATTATCAACCAGTGTTGCTTTTTCCTCTTTAAGCCATGTTTTGGGTTAGAATGATCTTTTCTCTTCTTTGCATCCTGACACTTGAAAGCTGCCTGGGTATTAGCTTCCTAAATCTGCATCCACCTTTCTTCAGGGGATTTACTGCTGCCCTGGCATGTTACTAACACACCCAGCGATGCTCACGGAACTCTCCTCCCTTCCCTCATCTTGCCTCAGTTTCCCCACGGGTAGAAAACCATCAGGGCTCCAGCTCTGCTGTGCGAAGTGATTAGGGCTTAAAGATTTCAAGGAAAGAGAATCAAATCACATAAGGATTTCAAGGAAAGATTTCCAGGTGTTGATGCGCTCTCCTTTGAGCAACCGTACCCCTCTTGTCCCGTGGGAATAGCATGGTGCCATAGGTATTTTGGTCCTCCAGCGATACGTACCACCTCTGCGTTCAGGAAGCGGCTGGAACAGCAGTAGGTGGATAACTCCACTTACTTGTGTGAGGTGTCCAAAAATGTATAACAGAACACATGATCCCTTTGAGCCAAGGAGGAAAGGTCTCCTACGTACAGCTTACCAGCTCGCTCAGGACATGACTGCAGCAGCCACTGCCAAAAGAAAACGCACCATCCAGTCTCGGCCAGGCACTGGGAAGAGCTGAGGAAGGCAGCTAAGCCCAGCCGCATCCTTGTCCATCCTTGCTGGGCCTGTTCTCGGGTCCTTTCCTAGAAGGATGCTGGAGGAGCCCCTGGGGACTTGGGGGCTGGCGGTCCCCAGCACCCTGCGTGTTCCCCAGAGTAAGGCACCAGCTCCAGGGTTACCGGGGAGGAAACGTGCTCAAGTGACTAAGGATGATAAGGGAACTCGTAATGATTTTTGTTGGGTGTTTATTTTTGAAGCACTGGGCTGTTCCCCACTAGATTTCTTAAGGAGGAAAACAAAATTGCCCTGTAAATACTTCCCTATCATCATGACCTGTGAATAGAGAAAACAACCCATCAGCGCTCATCAGGGAGGGCGAGACCTTTGTGTCCGTGTTCAGCTGCGGAACAAACGTGCCGCCGATCCTCCCCGGGGCTGTAAAGGGCCCCATTGTGCTCGTGCAGGAAGGGCTGTTGCCCGAGGGGCCTGAATGGGCGACCTGGCTTAGTGTAAATAGAGCCGGCCCGGCCCT
>NW_010262329.1:0-7880 GCF_000690775.1 Eurypyga helias
GCCCCTGCGTTCAATTAGCTGCTGTTTTGCCTCGGAGTGCTGCATTATGACCACTCCTACTGTCAGAGACATTAGTAAATATGCAGTACAGTAATGAATTTGTAAATAGAGAGCGGGGCTAACGAGTGTCCTCAGCTCAGGAATGCGGTGGGTATATATTATGCCAGGTGTATGGGGGGAGGAAAACAAAAAAAAGGCATCTCTAGGCTGGATTTTGTAATTAGGGCACATGGTGTAACTCTTTTGTTTTGCAGAAGCCAGCTTTATTAATTGATGTAGAAGGTTGCTGTGTGCTATTCATTGTTAGATTAAAATGCCTGTATAAATAATTAGGCCTCTTCTGTTTGTTTTATTTTTGCACCCAATTTACATTTTCGTACAGAATAAAAATGAATTGGGAAATGCATTTCTTTTCCAAAATTATTTTTGGTTTTAAGCCGTGGCTGTTCTCCCCTGGACACCAACCGCTGCAGTGATGACGTGACCTTTGTGCCGTGCTATTTCAGACCTCAGGAACTCCGTTCTCCCCGGAGAAGCTGCGGTCCTCCTCCCTCCTTTGTGTGCGTGCTGCGGGGGGCTGCGGGCTTGGAATCCCTCCGGCAAACAAAAATAACCGCGTATATTCCGTCCCTCCGGGAAATACCAGGTCAGCCCTGTATCTGGCGGCATTTTGCTGAGGAGAGGAGGCTTCGGGCAGATGCGAATTTGTGGCTGGCTGCTTTCAGGGCTTTGGAAGCGGGTGAAAATGCTGCTGGTTTGCGCAGCAGCGGGAGAAACCGCTCAACGTCGGGATCTGGGGTGGGAAAGGACCCTTCTGAAAGCGCCAGGAACTGTGTCATTGTTACATGGGGGGCTGTTTTTCTGTGTTAATATAGAAAAGGTCTGCCTATCTGCAGTACCTGTGGAGCAGTCTGGAAGGCAGGAGGAAATCCTTACCCTGGGATGAAATGGCTTTGAGTTGCGAACCGGTACAGTGAATTTCATAGAATCATAGAATGGTTTGGGTTGGAAGGGACCTTAAAGATCATCTAGCTCCAACCTCCTGCCATGGGCCGGGACACCTTCCACTAGACCAGGTTGCTCAAAGCCACATCCAGCCTGGCCTTGGACACTTCCAGGGAAGGGGCATCCGCAACATCTCTGGGCAACCTGTTCCAGTCCCTCACCACCCTCTCTGTGAAGAATTTCTTCCTGCTATCTAATCTAAACCTCCCTGATTTCAATTTATACCCATTACCCCTTGTCCTATCACTACAGGCTCTTGTAAAAAGTCCTCTCCCAGCACCCTTGTAGGCCCCTTCAGATACTGGAAAGCTGCAATGAGGTCTCCTCGGAGCCTCCTCTTCTCCAGGCTGAACAAGCCCAATTCTTGCTGCCTTTCATCATAGCAGAGGTGCTCCATCCCTCTGTGCATCGTTTGCTTTTTCCTCAAGAAAACCATTGAGGGGCAATGCAAAACTTGTTCATGGTTATTCTCTTCTTGCTCCCTGGACTGTGGTGGGCAGCTGTGGTCTCCCCTGCCCTTCCGGAGCTTAGCAAAGCCAGCGGCTGCGGTGACCGCGGTGGGGAGACGGCTCGGGCGATGTGCTTTCCCATCTGCGAGAGTGCACTCCTCATGGCAGTGTTTGCAGAATGGCCTGAGAAGGGCTGAGGTGATGCCTCCCAACTGGTGCAGCTTCAGAATGTTCTTAGTGACCTCAGGTCTGAAAACCAGCATCCTAAACCTTGATTTCCTATGTGTGCCTGTTTGTAAAGACAGAAATAAGGAGCGGGAAATTGGTGTAGGCTCTTGGTTTGTTATGAGTGCCTAGCATGGTTCGGGTAGCAAATGAGGAAAACTTGTTTTTTCACTCTTTTTTTTCCCCACCCCTCCATCTTCCTCTGGCCTGCAGGCCACGTGAACTGTCCCACGGTGTAGGAAGAGGGTGTCAAAGGAGCTTTTCTTTGGCAGGACGCAGAAGGTCCTCCCTCCTGGCAGGGCTCAGCCAGGAGCGCATGCTTCCTGAAGTTTTTTCAGGCGTGGATCGATCGTTGAGCACAGTTTAACAGCAGCTGCAACAACAAGAGAGCTCACTCCGTGCGGCTGATCCCTGGGGAGAAGTGGAGAATTGTCACCATAATGAGAGAGACTCAGTTAGGAGTAAGTATCTCTCCCCGGGAAACGAAGAAGCAGGGACTGTCTGGCTCAGGTAGCAATAGAAAGTATGGCTCTTCATCTCCCAGCTCTCCAGCCAGGCTTTGGCGTGTCCTGCATTGTTACCTTCCCACTTCACTGGGAATGGTGGTATCTCTGTGATTGCCCCTGTACAAAGAACACAACGGAGCCAGGAGGTCTGCGGCGCCGGTGACACGTGGCAGCGAGTCACTTTGCGATTGCGCCGCTGCGATTTACGCCGCCGGTTTGTGCTTGGGTTGGGAATGGTGGTGGCATCTCTGTGATTGCCCCCGTACAAAGAACACAATGGAGCCAGGAGGTCTGCGGTGCCGGTGACACGTGGCAGTGAGTCACTTTGCGATTGCGCCGCTGTGATTTACGCCGCCGGTTTGTGCTTGGGCTGTGCCAGGGGAGCCTGTTGATTTGTGGCCGGAGCAGTCGCTATGTCAGAACAACACATCCTTTGCCAGTGTCTTTTCCTGACCTTTTCTTGTCCTTTTTCAATCCTTCTCCTTACCCTCCTCATCTCCTCCACCCTTCTCTGCTTTGTTTTGTCCTGTGCGGTGGGATGTTGTCGGATGCGAGCGCGACCACGGCTGCCAGCCCTGTGCCGGCGCCTAGGAGAGGTGATAACTCATCCCTCCTGCCAGCGAGGCTGGGTTTTGACTGCAAAAAGAGCTTCTTACCTTCTAGCAGAGGTTTGCTATCTGCTACGAGTTTGCTTGCCCGTGTTGTAGAACTGTAGTATGCACACAAAAACCAGCAGAAACAGAGACTCGTAGAGTGTTGGCTGAGCTTTGCCCGTCTCTTCCGTGCTCTAGGATACCGCAGTATTTTCTCCCTCCCTCATTGCTAAAAACTTGTGTTTCTTTGCTTGAATTTGTTCATCGCATACTGTGAAGTCCTTGGAGGAGTCTGTTAGTGGGGTGTTAGGCAGGCTGTGAGTAGTAGAGAGCTGAGGTGCCCCGTGAGGCTCAGAGGGATTTCTGGGAGCTGGGGTTAGGAGCTGGTGTCACACTGGTGAGAGAGATGGGCAGAGTGCTCATGGTTATAGCTATTATTTAATTTGAGGTGGTTTTAATTTGCAGTGTTACTCCTGTAAAATTATGATTTGGAACAAAGATGTTTGGGTTTTTTCTCCGCAAACTAAATGCTACATCCTCTATTTATTCCTTCTGCCTTCGCTGCCAAACAGAGTAGTCAATGGGTGGATTTTTTTTTGCAAGAAATTCAGACTTTTCAATTTTAAAAAAAGTTGAGAACATAGCATAAAGCCTGTGCATGTGTCTGTGAGCAAGTTGTAACGCACACAACCAAATCAAAATCATCCCACCCTCACTTTTTCCTGCCGTTTACACCAAACCAGTCTGCCCAGCAGACCATCTCCAGCAAAGGTTCGCCGAAATGCTTGGGGAGTGTGTCTAATGTCATGCCCCATGTGATTGTTTCAGGTCATATCTACCGGCTGGAAGGGCTGGAAGCTTGGACATCCATGTCTAACTCTTTATTCTGCTATTCTGAACTGTTTGGTAAATCACTTAATTCCCACCTGCAATATTATGTGAGTCTTAATTTGTCTGATTTAGGGGGTGAAGGTTTCAAGTCTTCCATAGTGTATTTTAACATCCTTGTGCTCAGACATGGCTAGAAATGTGGTCTGTGGTTATGTACCGGGTGCATGGCCGTTCTCATAAATATACATACTTCACATAAAACTGCACACGATGGATGCAGTGTCACAGTTTTAGAGTGTATGTTTCTGTTTTCAAAAACTTCCCAAATAAGTAGCGTTGATGGCAAGAACTTCCTTGTTTGGGCTGTTGCTGAGAGGGAGAAACCACCTGGAAAGTGAGTAAAATGCTGTTGTTGCGGGATGGATAGCAAGGAAAGGTGTATCTGTTTAAAAGAAAAGGTATCATATTTTTGGTGTACTTTATAAATCTGAAGTATAAAACTTGAAACTGCCCAAATCATTATTTTCACTTAAAAATACCTTTCAGTTTACTTTGTCCAGTGAACAAATTGCTGTAGTGCAGTGCTGTGGCACTAGCTTTCAGGCCACTGGGTACATAGGGCAATTCCCCCTTTTTTTGGACCAAGTTACATTTTTCCTGCCTTTATATCTGTAAATATTACGATTTGCTATTACAGAAATACAAGATGCTGGAGGCTTGCTGTGTAGGTAGGGCAATGAATATTTTGAATCTCAGCGTAAGCTGCAGCACAGCATAGTTGTGTACGGTTTGGCTTTTAATTTTTTTTAAACAAACAACATCTTTGTTGCTTTAAGGAAATTTTAAATGGGAAAGTGTGCTTTGTCTGTCATTTTCTTCATGACAGTACTCTGCCTACCTTGTCCATGTAAACGATTAGGAAGGATTTGGGTTGCTGCCTGATCCTTCCACCCTCTTCATGGCGTGTGTGGCTCCAGCTTGTGCTGGTGGGGCAGGTGCCCGCGAACTAATATTTCACCTGCTATCCTAGGTTAATGCCAAGAAAAGTCCAGGGAGTTGAACATAGAATCACGGAATGGTTTGGGTTGGAAGGGACCTTAAAGCCCATCCAGTTCCACCCCCCCTGCCGTGGGCAGGGACACCTTCCACTAATCAGGTTGCTCCAAGCCTCATCCAGCCTGGCCTTGGACACTCCCAGGGATGGGGACTCCACAGCTTCTCTGGGCAACCTGTCCCAGTGCCTCCCCACCCTCTCCGGGAAGAATTTCTCCCTGATGTCCCATCTCAATTTCTCTCTTTCTGTTTAAACCCATTACACCTTGTCCTGTCACTCCCTGCCCTTGGAAAATGTCCCTCCCAGCTTTCTGGTAGCCCCCTCCTGGTACTGGCAGGGGCTCTAAGGTCACCCCAGAGCCGTCTCTTCTCCAGGCTGAACCCCCCAACTCTCCCAGCCTGTCCCCATGGCAGAGGGGCTCCAGCTCTGGGAGCATCTCCGTGGCCTCCTCTGGACTCGCTCCAACCGGTCAGTATCTTTCTGATGTTGGTGGCCCCATCAGCACCATGTTTCAACCCTGTTCAGTGTTGCTTTTAGATACTTCTGGGGCTGCCAATGTACAGGGCTTTTTTTAACTTTGCTCTCTAATCCAATCCGTTCACGTTAGAGAAGGCAATCCCCGGAGAAGTTCAAATCCAGAGCTGTACGGTGCAGCTTGGAGCCGTCTCTGACACGCACAGCCTATGTCTAATAGGTGACAGATCTCTGGGCTGGGCACACGTGACACAGCTCAGCGGGAAATTGGGGGGGTAAAGAGTTGGAGTTGGTTGGAAAGATGCTTGTTAATTCTATTCCTTGTCATTTCAGACACGGTTCTGTGATAGTCTTTATGATCTTTAGCCATGCATTAATCTCAGCTCTGCTGAGTTTCACACCACTGCTCTTCCACCATTATAGTGCAAGGTTTCTGTGCATTCCAATTGGAAATAAATTTCTTTATTACACATTCTTTGATCTTGGCATGTTTGTAACCCTTGCGATTGTTAGAGGGGAAAAAGGAGGACTTCTGGGAATAATTGCCTTGTTTGTTCTTTATCTCTGAAGCATTGATACCTGCAGTTCTGTGCTGAGATAATTAAATCTTAGAATCACAATCACACCGAGAGTATCTCTCTGTTTCTGCAGGCAACGTTTTATTTTTTCTCTAGGTATAAAAGTGCATTTTCCGTTTGCAAACTCTCTGCAGTGAGTTTTGGAAAATGGTTATGCTGAATGTCCAGCTGGAACTGCTTTGCCTTGAGATAGGAGCTCTGTGAAATAGGTGCTCCAAGTCACCTTTAAAAATAATCATATGAAAACATGTGCAGGAGAGAGTAGTTGGGAATCAGGTGGTGCTTCTTGGTATCCATAGTGAAAACAATTTTAGAAACCACTCCTCTCATAAATACTGCATTTTTGGGATAGCTGCTCTTGTATTCTCTATTGCCAAGAGCATTGGCATGAAAGCAGCTTTCCTCAAAAATTAATCCGTGCCTGCTGTCTTTTCCCGATGGGGTGACAAGCGCTGTTGTAAGCAGAGCTGGTGAAGCTCCTTGAGAAATTTAGGAAGAAAAACAATATTAAGAACTCAAAAAGAAAATGTTCAGCTATTATGAAAAAATGTGGTCCAACAACACAGCCCCTTCCCGTGGCAGCTTGCGTTATGTCGGGGGTCAGTGGCTGCACGACCACAGCCCAGATCTTCGTGCTCCTCCCGCCGTACGCCGTCGAGGGGGAGAACTGGAGTCACCTTCCTCCGTTTTGAGCTTGCACAAAGATGTTTTGGTTTATTTTTTAAAAAATTGGCCCCAGCATAGGAGTAGGTTTACATAGGAGCTAGTATGTTTATTTTTTTAATGTGTTTTCTCTCCTTTCCCTAAGGACGCAGTAGGATATTCTTTCAGTGTAATCCAAGTCATTTCAACGTCTTGTTTTCCAACACTCTGTTTGTACAGAGAAACTTGGTTCTGCTGCACAGAATATTGAGAAAAAGAAAATCAAAGCAGAAAGAGCCTTGTTAGCAGCTGGGGTAGGCTTGTTGTACTTGTCAGGGTGTAGGCCGTGTTCCCACGGAGGCACACGCCTGTCTGGGTGAGAAGCCAGCCTGAGGAGACGAGGGCTTGCTGCTGTGTACGTGGTGCCATCCGCAGTCTGACTGGGAAAGGCAGGTGCCCTTCCACGGCGGGACTCGGCGGACGGAGCAGAGCATCGTCAGGGGGTGCATGTCCGCTTTACGGGTACCTGTGCTGAAGGTGCAGCCCAGATCCCAGATCTGTTTACGAGACGAGTTGATGTGGTGCTCAGGGACAAGGTTTAGGGTGGGCTTGGCAGTGCTGGGTTGAGGGTGGACTCGATGATCTTAAAGGTCTTTTTCAACCAAAACAATTCTATGATTCTATGATCTGGTCACAGAAACCCCCTGCAAAATCCTCCCTTACACAGGCAGGGGGTCTCGTAGTATCCTGAAATAAAGCTGGAAAGAAGCATGCATATGATGTATCACAGTGAGATGCCTTTTTCAGCCCAGTAATGCCTCGGGTATAACCGTGTGACTGGCCATCACTGTGGAGCTGAAGCATTAGGCAGGGAAACTCTCCAGAGAGGCCATGGCACCTTCTGAAGTACAGCTGGACACGGCTGCAGAGGTGCTCCTGGGGTCAGGAGATGGTGTCTTGGTGGCAGGGAAAGACTGTACTGCACCATCAACAGCAAACGTAGCCGCACAGCGTGCCTGGGGCTCAGTTTGTGGGCTGTGCATGGACAAACAAAGGAATAACAAACACTCTGGGCTCATGTCGGCTTTGAACTTCATTGTGGGTGTAACATGGGAGGAAGTCAGAGCCTGCGTAGAGACTATTTGATGCACACACGGTAGCAGAAAGCACGGTGGGGCAGAATACCTTGCAGAAAAGAGACAGCAAGGTGTGTTTCTGTTTGCTTTCCTGGAGGTTGCTAAAACCGGTCTGGTGAAGATACCTTATTATGAATCTAGAGGTCTGAAGGCTCTTCCAAATCAGCTCATCTGAAAGAGCCTGCCTGGACTTTAGGCCTGGAGGAAAAGTCAGGGAGCTGCAGTGCTAATGCTCAGGCTAGAGACCTCTTAAGCGTGATCATCTCGTGTGGTGTTACCTTCCCAGCAACAGCAATACAGAGCTACTCTCATCTCAGCAATAAGTTCACATTAGCCGAAGGATTAATGGAGCAATGTGCCCTCCGAAGGCTCCCTGGGTTTTCCTGC
>NW_010262329.1:7898-28130 GCF_000690775.1 Eurypyga helias
GTCTTTATGTTGGGGATGCTTTAGTAGAATTTTAATGTTTTTAGCTGCAAATTATCACAGTATCAGAATATAGCTACCAAAATCCTGTTCTTTTTCATTTCTTCTTTGTTGTACTGTTCTCTCTCCTGTGTATATGGAGTTAGCAGCGATATCCTTTGCGGCGGGGAGCAGGGAGGTAAGGTTTTCGGTTGACCGTTCCGTATCAGATGCCAAATGCTTTCCTCCGGGAAGCTTTCACAGCTTTGCATCCGCCGTGATTGACATATCTGTGTCTTCGTTATTGCAACTTCTGGGCCGCGTTTTCCAGAGGAGAACACTGTTCCCCTTAAATTTGAAGGTGTGAAACAAGCTGCTTGGCTCAGGCTCGCTGTAAATCAGGCCTCTGCAAGCAACAAACATCGACATTTTCACATTGTAAAAGCTTGCCATCCCTCCTTGTAGTGTTTTTGGGAAGGAAGAATTGATTAAAAAGTTCGTGTCCTCATTGTGAGCTACCAGAGGGACTGCAGCATCGGAGCCATTGAAGCTGGATGCGGGACTATTGCAGTGCTGCAGGGCTGGGAGCAATCCTATAGACAAAAAGCCAATTCCTTGGAAAACTGCAAAAGGACCCAAGATGTATTTGATCCTATTCTTCTGCCTGAGTAAATAGGATATCAGGAGCTGGAGGCACTCACTGCCAGCTTTTCAGTCGGATGATGCTAGAAGGGAGCCCTGGTGTTTGCTGAAGGATGTTCAAACCTCCCTTTGTCATGGTAATGAGGCAGTGCCTGGGCAGCACACACTGCCAGCCACTGCAGTGGTTTTCCCTCTTCTCCTTCAGACTGCTTGGAGAAAGAGGGAGAGACAGGCTGCTGAACGTGTAGTTGCCCCATCTGACGCCCATCGATGAGCTATAAATGCTGCCTTGTGCAGATAGCCAGGAGAGCCAGCAGATTTTTCTTTTTTCACAGTTTAACCTTTTGTTGAGGTTCCTAGGAATAGAAAAAGGGAAAAGAGCTCAGAGAGAAATAAAGGGGTGTTTAATGGTGTGGGAATGGGTGTTGGGGACCACAGGCTCCACACTTGTCTGTGGCTGGACTCATTCCGGGACTCCCGTTCTCAGGTTTGCAGGTTGGATGAGGAAGTTGAGCCTGCCATCCTTTAGGAAGGAGAGACGTCTCCTGTTGTCCCGGCTTTAGGCCGCAGAAACGCACACCAAGGACAGCCTGGCAGTGACATTCGGTGATGGGAAGGTTTCACGTAGGTGCGAGTCGCTGCTGGAGCAGCAGTGAGGATTACAGTAGGCTTTCTTGTTGTGGATCCCGATCAAGTTGGGTTTTTTCCCCCTGCTCACCACTCTGAAAGACTCTTCCTTAAAGAAAATTCCATGTTTTAGTCCTGATAACAACCAACGAGATGGGGCACAGCTACCGAGCGTCGGTCTGACTTCAGTGACAGCAGTCATTAAAAGATGCTGTAGGCTTGCAGCCGGTTTAATGTAATTTTTTAATTATATTCTTCCATATAACGTTGACTTTAAGCTAGTCAGTGTGGCGAGTAGGAGAGGAGCAATGTGTTGGTATTGAACATTTCCTGGTGCAAAGGCTTAATCTGACCCGGCAGGATCTCCTTGGGCAAAGTCTGATTGACTTGAAGACAGTGTTTGCTGGAGAAAGGTTTGTGGCACTGGCAGGGAGGTGTGAGAGGGTTTGGGTTATTTAAAGCAGCATCGCTTAGACACGGTGATAAACGGCTGAAATGCATCAACTTGCATTACTCCTTCGTGCTTGTGGTCTAATATGGGGGGTTCTTCCCCCCCTTTGGCAGCCTTTGCAGCATTCGTTACCATTAGAGACCCGCTGCAGTTTTGGGGCAACAAGTGAGGACGGGATTGAGTCCTTTAGTTTTGATCTGGTTTGGGGGAACCGTGAATATACTACTTTCCTTTTTATTTTTTAATTTGTCCCGATCCTTATCAGGTAGTGACGTGGAAGTCCGTGCATGGATTTTATATCAGGATGTACAGACGAGGAGGAGCAGATCAGAAATAAGTTCCCAACCCCACTCCTGGTCGCTCTGTGGGTATCTGAGCCAGGTATTTATTAAGATTTGTCCAGTCTCGTCTGGTTCTCTTGCACTGGCACGTTTACTGCATCCCTTGAGATTAACTGTGCATCCTAATAAGGCAAGAAGATTTTCATCTTAAGTTTTCTTTTTTAGTAATTTCATTCCATTTTTGCTCCTAATAGCCCCCCATGCTGGTTTTTTCTGCTTGATGTTTACACCTTTCAAACACATATAGATATATCCCTCGTCCTACTAAGCTCTGCTCTTGCTTAGAGCTGGACGTATTCAAATCTTTTGATCTTTCCTTAGAAATTTTTCCCTTCAAATCCTTAAACATTTTTGTTGTTTTCTTTGTACTCTGTTCAATTTGTCAATGTCTTTCTGGTAATGAGGTGTCCAGAAGTGAATACATTATTCCATTTATGGATTAATTACATCTGTAGAGAGAGGAGACTGTAGCAGCCTGGTATGTGATACGCGTTTCTGTGTTTTCTGTCTCTGAAACCAAACTGTCTTTTTGGCTGCTGCATCTTTCTGCAATTTCATCTCGAGCTGCCTGCCCTTGGCCTCTCCAGGTCCCTGTTTGGATAGATGCATTCCCAACGTCTCCTCCTCAGAGCATGGCTGTGTTTAGGGTGAGAACATCTCTGCAGTATCAGTTTTTATTTTTTCCAAACGGGAAAATCTTCATAGGCTTTTTCCATCTTCTTTCAGATCTGGCAGGTTTGGAAGGGCCTCCTGAAGAGGATGGGGAAATTTCTTTTCAGCGATGCTGACAAGGTGGTCCTGAGAGATGATGGGCACCTTTTTTCATTTAAGATGTCCCAATCAATCAAAGCAATACTTTCTTTGTTTGTGTTTATTTCTCCTGTCAAGTCCTGCGATGCATTTCAGTGCATAGTAGGTGAAATTTAATAAACCATATTCTTCCCTCCTCCAGCTGTTAACAAAGCTGTTCAGATTAAATCTAACACAGATCCATGTGATACCTTGGCAGTTTCCTCCAACTCTTTTGTTTCGCGAGGCCTTAATCAGTTTTCAGATGTACAAATACACCGAGGTTCGAATCAGTGTGAATCTGTTTGGGGTCTAATTTGTGTCTCATGGAGCAGAGTCCACGAGCAGGGTCCTGTGGCTGTCGGGAAGCTTTGGGTCTGGCCTGGGGGAGAAAAAAAGACGTTTTCAGTTGGCCTCGAGTCTTGCAGGTGCTAAATCCTAATCCCTTCTAAAGTAGGGAGCATTGAGACTGCTCAGATTTTTGCAGGACTGTTGCTTTTAATTTCAGGACTGACTCTTGAAAATGCTGCCATAATCCATGTGGCATTTCCTTTCTTCTTTTCATTAAATAAATAATTTGTGCTAACAAACCAACTGTGCATAACAAGAGGTGTTCTCTTCAAATCTGTACTTCTTGCAGCTTGCTGGCCTGCTCTCTGCAATACATACTTTTTCTTCGTGTTTTTGCCATTCTTTTGCTAGGAATAGAAGTTAATTGCATCCGCCCGTTTAAGTAATTTCCAGAATTAGGTATTAGACTTATGTTTTGAAGGAATTTGCTAAATTTCCCTTTTAAAAAATAATTCTTCACAAATAACAACACTTGATTTCTTTGGTTAATTGCACAGATTGAGTGATTTGGCACATGTCTGCGTTTTCCAGATACACCCTTTTTCTCTCCTTTGGTGGCAGCTATTTTTATAAACTCACCATCACTCTCTGATAGCGCAGGCATTTTTTCCTAATTTACTTTTGAAGACAAATTTAATAAAGGAATTCCCTTTCTTAGCCATATTTGAATCATTCTTTTTATCTTTTATTAATTCCCCTACTTCTTCTTAACCAGGTTTTTCATTTGTATGTTTATAAATAAGTCTTCCCTCATTCCTTAATCCTTTTGTCTAGCATTAACTCATACTGTATTTTATTGTTAACATTTAATTGACTCTGTAGGGATTAAACGTCCATGTGGTACTTGCTTGTTTGTTCTCATCCTTGTTCGCAGTACTATTGTTCATAGTGCTCCAGCTCTTATGAAGACCTTGAATGCTTAAATGCTTAGGGTTTGGGGTGGGGTTTTTTGGGCTTATGTTTTTTTTTTTTTCTGTTCTGGTTTTGCTTTAGTGATGTTTTTTTAATTGTGGGGTTCTTCTGAAGTTGCCAACTGGCACGTTTTCAGCACAGGTGGAATTTATGGAATCTGTTTGATTTGCTTTATGGATACTGGAAAGACACTGAGAAAGTCTTACAGAAATGGAACTGAAGTTTCCTCAGTGGCTTTACATTACAAAGGGAGCAAATAGCCTGATCTACCTGAAATGACAGAGTTTGTGGTTACCGGTCCCAAATTTTAGTAAGCCCATGATGAAAAGATGAGATCCAATTGAAGTCTAACAGCTGGAATGCAAAATTATATCCTAGATAAATAAATTCAGGCTAACTTGGAACTATCCTCAGTCACTTTAAATCCCCTGCAGTGGATTGGTCTGGGATTTTTAATTTTTTTTTTCTCTCATTATTTTTCAATCCACCTTTGGATTTTCAGCAAAAGGCTACAGCCTCTTTCGGTTGATTTTTCAGTGCTGATAACTCAACACAATAATTTAGTCAACCTGATCTTCCCTGTTGAATTTCAGCTTATTGGCATTATAATTAATTTTGACATGTAACACCACCCCTCCAACTTTCACTCCCAAATCTATTAATGGGTAATGATGAAAAGTATGCTTTGTGCATAATATTGTTTGGGAGTTATAGATCGTACATCCTTGTTGTCTGAGAGTAAAAGAGTATAAATGCATTAACTCCTGCTAGCAGTAGCTTGCTGAGGCCTGAAAATGATCTGAAGTTTCTTAGTTTGTGGTACAATTTAACTTCTCTCAGCCTAAACCAAGAAGTTAGTGATTTTTTTAATTTCTTTTAAATAAAACTTGCAACAAGGATTTCAGTTCAGTGTCTTTGCACTGTACTTTCTAAGGTGCTTATTATAAAATACAGGACTGCTTTGCGTCATATCCAGGCTCATGGCATCACAGTATTTGTAGGACTGCAGCTTCTTTCGATGGTGAAAATAAAGTTGGATGGAGGCAGTCGGTGGCAAAAAAAAACCCAAACCCCAACCCCCCCAAAACGCCTGTATGCCTTTGTTACAAAGGCCACTAGCGATTGCATCAATGGCATATAGTTAGATTTCATTTTCCTTCGGTACTTAGTACAACTCCAGGATGAATGCCCATGAGGAATTAAGCTATAAAGACTCTGGCGGAGGAAGTATGTTAAAAGCAATTAGCAGAAATTTAACAAAGTAGATGAAAATCAAATGTCGGCGCACTCGGAATTTCCGACCTGGTGCTCTGCGGGTCCCGGTGGTGGGATTTCCAGGAGGAAACGCGTGGTGTTGGGGAAAGGGGACCTGTGCTGCCGGCACACGGGGCTTTATTGGGTTCTGTGTGATGGGAACGGGCAAGTCCTGCAGCCGTGGGAGCTGGCGCAAATTCTGGGAAATGCACGTTTTCACAGCCAAGAGTCTTTGTATTGGTTTTGTTTTATGTTACTGTCATGACGGTGCGTTTGATGGGGATGCCAATTCCTGACTGACTTTGGTTTTGAGGTTTGGGTTGTGGGGTTTTTTGTTTGTTTGTTTCCCTCCCCCCTCTCCTTTTTTCTTACTAAAGGCAAAGGATAATGGGCAGATTGTCCTGCTTGGGGAGCAAAATCCCAGCTGGTGTGGTTTTAGATCAGGAGGGCAGAAAGCAAGAGTAAACGAGCGCTTGGAGAGAGCGAGAGAGAGAAGAGCAAACATTTAGGGGAAAACCCATTTCACTTTATTCTGCAAACAAAATGGAAGTGTTCGCAAAGCGGAGCATCTCAGCCACTGAGGGTTGGGGTGATGGGCTTAATGCTTTTCAAACTAACCAGTTAGGGTGTGCCCGCTTCCTGGTATGCAAGTGAAGTATCGCTCCAGCACCAGCATCTCTGAGAGACAGCGAGGTGGAGGAGACCCTCTTCATTTCTGCAACAGCAATAGAATATAACCCATCTATTGTTATCAGCAGATACTGAACTGGATCACTCTTTGCAAGGAAACTGAGAAAGAAAAGGACCGAGATGCAGCAAAACGCATTGTCTGTGCTAAGTTTGGTGTGCTAAGTTTCCCTGACCGGCCCACGGAGGAAGATGGGGAGCTGTAGACAGGTGCTGTGCATCCTCTGCAAACCTGGAGGAGCCCTGAGGAAGGGATGTCCAAGGAGCAAAACCTGCCAGCTGCGCAGGGACCCGCTTGGCGTGGGATGTATCCCAGCCCGTGCCATAGAGTGGCTGGGCTCTGGGGCGCTGGTGATCAGGGGACTCAGCTGAGATGGAGAAAGCCGAGTGGGTGTCTGTGCTGGTGGGATTGTTCCTGAGTTAGGATTGCATCCCTCCCTCCAGTGGGTCCACTTGGCGAGACCAATGTGAAGGAATGGGCAAAGCTGGGTTTTCCCCAGCACTCAAACAAGTGTAAAAGCTTGGAAGCGAATTGACATTGGAACCACTGTGCGCTGGTCTTGCACAAACGCTCAGAAGAGCGAGCACAGCTTTGTTCACAAAGCAGCATCAGGTTTTCTCATGGCCTTAGGGATTGGGATCAGCCAAGGCATTGGAATGTCCAGGTACCGCCCCTGTTACTCCAAACAACTTGCTGCGTCCTCTGGCAAGGGGGGCAGCTGGAGGAACCACCGTACCTCCTGCACAGCCTCCGATTTCAACATCATTGAGGGTGCAGCTGCCCATCATCCTGATTTCTCCCACAAATCCTAAACACTGTCTGCCTTCCTCCCATGGTTTTCCTGGATTGCCAGTAAGGACCAAAGCAGGGAAGCAAATTCTTCAATTTATCTATAGATGGGCACAAAAGTCTTGGGACAGTGTGCAGTGAAGTTGTCAGGCAACTCAGTGGGTTTTTTTTATGTTCTGCTAACCTGAAAGGATGGTCATCTTAAGCTCTTTATCATATTATCAATTAATTTTAAAGCTTGATTCCTTACATTGATAGCTATTAAAGAGCTCACCAGCGTTAAATAACGAAGTCCACCTTCCTACATCCAACCTGGCTATTGAAGCTGCTCAGCGGTTTATCCCTGTTGTGTTTGAGAACACATGGGCGCAAAGGGAAGGTAAATGTTGCCTGGGATCTCGGTTTATGCAGCGTATGGGTACTGGTGCTGCCAAGAAGCCGGCCGTGTCAGCAGTCCCACACGCGTGCCAGCGCTCTGCTCTCCCTACAAACTTTGGAGATGAGGAATCATTTTCAAAATGATTCCAAATCATCTCTGCAGCTGAGAAATGAATTTTAAAACCACACCTCCTGCCAGACATCAGGGTTCTCATCCTGCCTTGGAGCTGCTGCTCTGAGCAGCCTTTCTCCAAAACCTCCTGTATTATGTGAATTGTGAGTTTAATGTAAAGGTGTCAGGTATCTCTGAAGAGAAATTAAGAGAATGTCAAAGGTAAAACTAAACAAAAGGGCAGACACAAAAAGGCTGTAAATGAGGTGGAAATTGCAGGCAAATAGACAATAGAGGAAAGTTTAAGTAGCAATTTGTTCTCCTTTGCACAAGGAAATGCACTTCATTTGAAAGGAAAAAAAACCCAACTCTTTCAGGAAGCTGTACTCCTAATACAGAACTAAATACACCCTGGAAAACCGAAACTGGTTATTGTGCAGCCCCTCGGAACCTGCCCAGGAAAACAAAAGTGAATATTGATTGACAGAGTTAATCTGTTCCTAATACATGTTTTATTTAAATATTCATTTTTCTCATTTCCATAACTTTTTTTGCCGGTACAGTACCTTTGTCCTGGGTCCTCATCCGTAAACATCAGTGGGTCGGGATCTGCAAGGTGTCCTGGGTTCTCATCCGTAAGCATCAGTGGGTCAGGATCTCCAGGGTGTCCTGGGTCCTCATCCGTGAGCATCAGTGGGTCGGGATCTCCGGGGTGTCCTGGGTCTCTGGCAACCAGTGGCTCCCAGAAGGGATCCTTCCTGCAAGCGTGGCAGCTGGGAAAGCTGTTGAGTTCTCAGTGGAAGATCATTTTCTCCTCGAAATAATAGCCCAACGTTTTTCTTATAACTTCATTTGAGATAAAAGCAACAGGACTAAAAAGTGGCGAGGTGAGAGCTGCTGCTGTATGTTGAAGGTTCTTGATGGTGATGATAAAAGAGAGAGCGAGAGACAGATGCAAGTTGAGGCAGCATTTCCAAAGCGTTTCTCGCAATTTTCCAGGGGGAAAAAAAGAATCTTTTTTTGCTGGCTGCAGCAGCATGGTCATGTGAGTTCTCTTCCAGTTGTTAAATTCTGGGGTGGGACTGGAAACCTTAGCTGGAGTCGGAGCAATTCATCTCTGTCTGCTGGTGGCATGCCTACCGTCCCACCACGACCAGCTGCTCGCAGCAGCGAGAGACACCCACCAAAATCTGTCATTGTCCAGGTGTGGTGAAGGTGGTTGCTTTTCATGGGAAGAATTGCTGGATTAGATTAAATACCCATCAAAACTGCAGCGGGGGGATGTTTAGAGGGTGTTACTGAGTAAGGGATGTTTGCATTAGGGTCTGGAGCACAAGTGCTGTGCGAGTCACCATCCCTGGAGGGATTTAAGAGGTGGACGAGGAACTTAGGGCCATGGTTTGGTGGTGGGCTGGGCAGTGCTGGGTTAATGCTTGGACTTGTTGATCTTGGTGATGCAAAGCTGGCGGTGCCAGCTGCCCACCGTCGCAGCTCGCTGTGGTGGAGGGTCCCAGCGCACGCCAAAATCAGAGGATGTCTTGATGAGTGAGGAACTTTACCTTTCAGGCATCTCGAAGTTGTCGCAGTTGGCTTGGCCAGGGCCTTTCTGATTTTTGCATCCCGGAGGCACGGCGTGGATCTGATGCTGCCTCTCCTTCAATGCCCGCGTGCACCATTCTCTATATGAATTTCTTTAATCTCCTCCTTCTCAATGGGAGATTTGTGACTGCACTGCTCCCCGCTCTAAAAAATTCATTGGGATAATGTCTGTGACATGTGGGCATCCTCCTCGCCTCCCATTTCCTTGGCTCCAAATCTCCCTAAATGTGTCCCTTGAACAAGGCCTTGTCGTTCCATGGGGATTTTGTAGAATTGATTTTGTAGAGCTGGGGAATGCTGATAGACGCAAAACGTTTCCGTGTAGTAGCAGAGAGATCTTATCGATTTAGGTGAGAAATAAGTAGCATAAACGAGGCTAACTTCTGCATTAGAAAGAAAATCAGGAAAAATGCCAATATCCTCCCTCTAAAAGAAAACAAAACAAAAAAAAAAAATCACTTTACCTTATCAATGTAAATAGATGAGCTTGAATATCCACGATTTCTTACGTGCCTGTGTAAAGCTTCAGGTGTTCTTTAAAGCTCAAGTCGCTTTTTCATATGCGAATTAGTGGTATGATTTCTGTACTGCCTGTAAGAAATGATGCAAAATTTGTTTAAAAGATCTAATGAGTCCTGGGTTGTCTGCATCACAGATCATCTCCGTGCTGCGTGGAACGCATCAGGCCCCGTTAAGTATGGCTGCATTTCTCTTCAAAACGTGCCGTAACCATCAAAGACGCTTACTGTAAATGATTCTGAATGTGTGGATATTTTTTTCCTTTACAGCTGTATCTGGATATCCAGGATATTAAAGGGAATGTGTTTTCCTTGAAGGTGATAGTTTGTAGGTTGTAGTTTTTAGGACATCTGCAGAACCCATTTGTTTTATCTCAGTTTATTTATTTTACCCATTTATGGTTTGTTGTTTTTTTTTTTAAATGATGTTTAATGCTAAAAGCGATTTATAGAACTGGAATATGCAAGGCTGAATCCTGAATGATGATAAATGCTTGGAGGAGAAAGGTTCTCGTGTTGGTTTTGCCATAAATAGCCCTTCCACACTGAGCAGGGCAGCCGGACGATGCTACCTGCGAGGCCATGGCTAACCCAGATGCTGCCTTTTCTTCTCCAGATGAAAATCCCATCTTGTTATTGATGTGAGGATAAAGAGCAGATGCATACAGTAAAATGCAGCTTATTAAACTGGGGTTTTGATTGGTTAATTACTTTCTCCACATTAATAGAGGATCAGGGCTGCAACTGTCGTTTTCAGAATACAGCAGGTTCTTTGCTGCTGCTGTAGAAGTGACTCAGTACAGTTCCTGCTTTGATTTACAAAATTGGATTTTAATCTCTTTGAAACCATTATGCTAAATCAATTTTTAACATAGCAGAGCATGGAGGTACAAAGCCCCTCTTGTTCTCTGGTTGCTAACTCCTTGGATGAGTGAGCACCATATAAACAAGACTTAAGCGGCATCTATGCGGAAGAGCTTTGCCAGTGTGGAAATACAGTTTTGCTCTGATCAGCTCCGGTGGGGCGGACAAAGAAGATATAGGTAAAGCTGCATTTGCTTACTGCTACCACAAAAGCCATCCTTTGGTGACGCAGCAACGCGCGGGAGAGGGGCAGCTTGACGCCGTGGCCGTACCTGTGTTAGGGGTGGCTGCTGCGGCGGCCGCTGGGAAGGATGGGAGAGGACTCCATCACGGTATTTGGGTTTTTGGGTTTGCCCACCCTCCTCAGCCCAGCTCCGGAGGTGTCGAGGCATCGGATGAATCACCTCTCTGATGTTTTGGATTTCTGGCAACAGTAGCAACTGGGCAATCGTCCAAATCCAGAAAGAGCGCCGGTAGTAATGAATGGAAAGCTCATACGATTTCATATGGAGAGCAGGGCAGGAAGGGTTTTAAGGCGACTCTGCATGGGCACATGCCTGTATTTGTCCTTTATCCTGCCCTCCCTTTCCAAAATCCATGCTATCCCACTATGTAGCTTATAAACCAGACTTACTGTGGGCTGGGAAGGGGACAAAATCCTTATGAAATACTACTGATAGATCCAAGACACAGTATTCCAGACTGCTCAAAACCCCTGAAAATTCAAGTTCTTAAATCCATCTTTCTCGCCTAGTGCCCATTTTGAGATGTCAGTTGCACATCCTGTTTGTAATCCTCCCTCAGTAGCTTCAGCCCCAAACTCTCCAGGGAAGAAAATCTGGAATAGATCCTCTTTTTTTTTTGGTATGACTTTAATTAAAAACATGGAGCATGAGACCTTTCAGAAAACTTCGCTGACGCTTTTTCACAGCCGTGTCACTGAGCCTTACCCCATCGTAACCTGGAAGATTCTGGTCCGTTTTACGTGCTTCTCAAGTGAAAAAGTGCATGTGGCATATTGTACTTGGCCAAACTCACTTTTGTAAAACCCAAATATGAGCATAAAAGTTAATTGCAAAATAAGTAGACTTATGCAGGAAGGTGAAAGGAAGATAAATTTCTTACTCCTTTAAAATCTCCTTTAGGGAAAAAAAAAGTCTCTTGCAAGATTTGGGTAATTTCCTACTTAATAAGTCTCGTTGTCTAAAAGCTGAGGATATTAGTGAAACAATGATCCAGAAATGAAGTAGTTGTGCTATCTGTACACGATGGGTTCGATCCGTGGAAGGCCTACGTTAGCACTCAGTTTTTACAGCGTCAGTGTGTGTTGCCTCTCGAGTTACAACATGACAGTCTGTCTTGGGCTAAAAGCAGAGAGCATGAGCAAGTGAAGCACCCCCTTGCCACTGCAATTAGAAGAGATATTTCGTTCATTTCTCCCCTTGTTAACCCAGGCAGTGCCATCAGCTTGGGGTGCGTGTGGTGCATTCAGGGTAGATGAGAAGGAACGGCATGGTTGGAGGGGCTGTGGGAAGGACAGCAAAGGCTGATGTCAGCATTCAAAACGAGACTAAAGACCTTATTTTTCTGGTGACAAGGCTGCCAGACTTTACGGTGTAGCACAAAGAGTGTGAAACAAGTACAGCAGCATAAAACTCTGAATGTAGTCTTGATTCATGGAAACACAGTGCTTATGTTTGCTTTCCCATCATTTCATTAAACTATCCAATAGTTCCTGCAGAAGATGGTCTCTTCCATAATGTTGAGTGTCCTCTGTCTTGTATTTAGACCAGTTGGAGAAGTCTGTCCTGCCTTTGAGTCTCCAGGGGACAAGACTTTAGGAATCAGAACTGTACACTTCATGACCAGGCTGGTGACAGGAGAGCGGGCTTGGACCACCCACGTGTGAGGTTTGGTGGTGGTCCCAAAATACACAGCTTGCCTCCTGAGACCCTGCAGGAATCAAACTAGGTCCTGCCAACTCTTCTGAGTTTGGCAAAGGAGGTATGTGTGTATCTGCCTGTGGCAGTGGGGACGTCTTGTGATGGGAATGTTGTCCTGGGAGAGATGCTCAGAGCAGGGGCGTCTCCAGGTCCAGCAGCTGCAGCAACCAGGGCACCTGGAAGAAAATAGAGGAATAAATATAAGAGAGGGAATCATCAGAGGAGTGGGCAGGACTGGGGCAAAGAGGCTGGGAAGGGGTTTTGCCTTGACAAAAGAAATGTGGCCCAGTCAGACCAAACTGCGGTGGTGCTGACAGCAGAAGGAGAGTGCCGGCAGGTCTGTTCAATCGTCCATGCCATGGTATGGCACCGGTGTTGAGTGTTTCTGGTTTAGTCTTAGTTCTGATCGTTGGGCTGTTCCTCTCTCTGCATGAGAATGTAGTGGTTTCCTCTTGAATAGCACCATAATTGAGGTCCTAGGGGCTTTTTCTTTGTTAAAACCCCCTCAGTTCTGGTCCCTGTTTTAGGCCAAAATGGCAACTTCCACCCGCATCCAAATGTCATTGATTTAACTTGAGAGTGAGGACATGAATTTGCTAATAATCTGTGATTATTCCATGCTAATCTTGCAGTTGTAGGGGATGGCTCCCACTGACATTCAGCAGATGAGTTATTAATTATTTTCTTTTATATCATCTGCCCTTCAGGCCAGATTTCTCAACACCTTTTGGTCTACGTTTGTTAGCCGCCCTGTTCGACACTGATTAGTTCTTTATGCTCTCCTTTCCTGGTGTAGGTAATATTGTTAAGCACCACCCCAAAAAAGTCATTCTTTTTTCAACTCGGGTAACGGTTTTACCAGATAAATCACGACCGCTTTGTTGGTTTTTTGCAGGCTGTGGGATGTGCGATGCCCTTTTGAGTCGGCAGCCCGGCTGCTTTGGAGCAGCCCAAGCTAGATCACAGGGTAAGGTGGGGCACAGGGCTAGCACAAAAGCTCGGGGTGACAGGCAAACAGGCGAGAATCGCTGGAACCTTGCAGTATTGCTGGCGCCGGAATATAAAATAAAATATTTTAAAACGCTGCGCTGAACTACTTTGTTATGAGCCAGGATCCCAAAATAACCACCTTTCAGTTGGTAAAATAAATTATAAAAGTCTTTCAGATCCAAATGTAACGGTTGGGCAAATTAATCCATTGTTGTATTGTTATAGTGCTCTAATCATATTTTTATATATCCCAGGAGTTGGAACTAAGAAGCATTTTGCTGTCATTGCAAACACAATAATAAGAATAGTCTTAACAAAGTGACGTGCACTAAGTTGACTTTCTGCAATACATTTCAGCGGAAATTACAGATGCTTTTTACATTTCATTATCATTAAGGTACAAATAACTTTCTTGTATTGAAAACCAGGCCTACTTTATCTGGTTTAATAATTATATTGAGGCTCATTATGGACACCTTGTTTGTAATTCTCGCTTTTCTTATTGAATTCTAAATGTGTTATTACAAAAGTATGTACTTTAACAGATGGAGTATATTGTGGCAATGTTTAGTTCCAGTTGATCTTTTCTAAAAACGCCCTGAATGATCTCAGGCTAAATGGAACCAAGTCAACATCTAGCTCGATTTTTTTTTTTTTTTACTACCGGCATTTTTCAGGCTGCTTGGAGGGATGCAGAAACCAAGAAATGCCGCTAAATTGAGCAGGGCAGCTGGAAGAGGTGGGATGATGAAGACCTTGTGATGAGGAAGAGGTGTGGAAGCTGCATCACAGGCAGGGGAGACTTTTTCCAAGAAAATATCTTAGTTGATGTCAAGGTTGTCTCATATGCCAGTGGGATATTGCTTTAATGGTGTTCTTTTTTCCTCTCCAGTTTACATAATGAGATCAAGCTAATTAAACCATGTCTAGCTCTGGGAAAAAGATCAAAATGTGAGCTCTTTTTATTTCTTTTTATTAAAACCTTCACCCTGTAATGGAAGATTATGGGAAGTACTTTGGTAGCAGTGCATTTTGCTCGTCCCTGAAAAAAAAATAGCTCCTCTATTTTACAGATACCTCCTTGGATTTAATTGTTTTTTCTTCTAGTTGATCATGTTTCACAAACTCGCAAAAGGTGCGTGTTTGATATGGTTGGGTAGATTAGGTAGAGGAGTAATAATAAGCAGATGCAGTGAAGCGCATTATGCAAAAGCCAGCGACGGTAAAACCTACCGAGAAGTGTCTTTTTCTGGGAAGTTGTGGAGTAGTTGCTTAGACCAGTTTATTCAACACATTTCTTGTTACACACAACTGACTGACCATTGCCATGTAGAGACCCAGGCGTCTTCTCAGACCTGAGGACTCTCTTTTGCAGTATCCGCAAACTTGAAGATACTTTTTCCCATCCAATTCTGCTTTCCTCAAAAAAAAAAAAAAAAAGGTTTGATTTTCATTACGGGTTAAATACGAAGAAGGACTTGTGAGACTTCAGGTTGTACTTGGAGATCTGGGTGTTGTAATGTACTGTCCCTAGATGACCATCACGCACCCGTGGTTGCCATCACGTAGTGACACCGCTATTCCGGATTGGCGATCCAGCCGCTGGCGTTTGCCGCCTGGCTTTTCCCTGCTCTGAGGTCCTCCCCGGGTGGGAATACCTGAGAGTGTGCGTTGGTGGCACCGTCATCGCCTCGCACGGTGAACGCAGCTCCGCGTTGGGCTCTCGCGCCAGCTCCCACCCAGCGCCCGCCCCGGGAAGCCGTTGACTGCAGCGATCGCAAGACTAGATTATGAGAGGCTTTACGGGCTGATATTAAGGCAAGGAGCTATTGCCAATATTAATATATTACTGTGTTAGATCATGCTAATTATATTTTAAGCTGAAATGATTTCAGAAGGATTGAGAGGCAGCGAGGGCTCTCCCATGCCTTCTCCCCCTTGCAGAGGAGGCAAGGTTCAAGTATTATTTTCTCTTCCACAGGGGAGGAACAGCTGCGTCAGGGCTGGGAAGTAAGTTTGCACTGATTGAGTCGAATTGCAGAGTGCATTTTAGGTTGCATTCAAATCACGGCAATTTCACTTCCCTCTGTGACAGAGCAAGGAGCTCTCCACTTTGATCGTTGATGTAGACTTGGAGAGAAGGTGGGGGGGAGGTGTGCGTGCAAAAAAACCGAGAAGGGAAGCTTTTGTTTCAGGCATGTCGTGTTTCTCCCCACCTGACAGCATGTCAGCAGTAGCTGTGCTCTGCCAGCATTACACACCCTGTGCAGAGCCCCCCACGGGAGGTGGGGGGGGTCGGGGGGTGCGAAGGGACCGGCTTCTGTCTCTCGTACAATCTTCCCGTGTCAGCAACTGTGCCGTCTCCCGATGAATAAACCAGCTTCGTGCGGAAGCAGAGCTTGATCCCGGGCTAGCGGCGTTCAGCACGAGCCTCGCTTCGCCTTGATGGGTTCTAGATAAGGCCCCGTGAAGAAACCGTTTGGGGGGCGGGGGGAGGTGTTCTGTGTAAGATTTAAAAATATATTAGGGTTAATGAAATCAGTGAAATTGGGAAGCGCTGCCTGTGACGGACAGATGGCCAAAAGCACTTGGAAGTACAAGTGGGTTTGCACCAGAAGGAGTGTTGGAATCTGGCTGATGGGTGGCGTGTGCCGTGGGCACGGACCGGTGATGCGGGAGGAGGGAGCGCCCCGAGCTCCCGCCCAACGCTGCTTTGCTCCACCTCGAGGTTCCACCCCATCGTAATAAATTCCATCCTTTCCTCAGAGACAGCATTTGAGCTCCCAAGTAGAATTTCTTCCTTTAAGTAAAACCACCCGTGTCATAGTTTAACATATATGTGTGCCTTCGTTTCCTGTACAACCTCAGCAGCTAACTGAGCGCACTTAATAATGTTTTTCGCTGTATTTCAGTGGTATGAATGTACATGAAAATTACAGCAAAGGCATCATTTTTTTAACAGCTGTGTTTAGTTGAATAACAGATTTAGAAAGTGCAGACTTTAATTAATCTGTGTTTTCTGCTGGGATTTCAGCACCATCTGATTTACTTTTCATGGCTGAAAAGTGTAATTGTAGTTTTTCCCTTTAGCTGCAAGTTTATCCTCCCAAGAAATTGATTTGGTTCTTCTTTTTCTTAAAGCAAACTTGATATCAAACTAGTGGTACCGGGTATGCGATACAGATAATGGACTACTGTGGGGCTGGGGTGGAGAGCAAAAGCCCGTCAGATGGCGTGGGTTTCAGTTCTTCTTTTTCTTAAAGCAAACGATATCAAACTAGTGGTACCTGGTATGCGATACAGATAATGGACTGCTGTGGGGCTGGGGTGGAGACCAAAAGCCCGTCAGATGGTGTGGGTTTCTTGGAAGGGTGGCATTCCTCCTCCCTGCCTCGCCGTGTGTCCCAGCAAACCAGGCTGCATCCGGAGGCAGGGCTGGAAGGGCTGCGTTTGCAGCCAGCGGTCCAAATCCCATTCTCTGCTCTCGGGTGGTGGGGGCAGGTAGTTGACCAGAAAATAAGGACGGATGTTACTGGAGTAACCTCCAAGCAAGAACCATTTTCCTTCTGTTTAATGTAATTTTGTTTAGTTGGAATTATGGTAGGCTGACTCTCCCTCTCCGTGCTTGCTCCCTGTTGTAAGAACATGTTTGTGTGAGCCTGTTGCTGTAATTCTTTAGGTGTTGCTCAAAAAATACTCACTGCAGAAGGTGCTGGTGGAACACAGGGGTTCACCTACACAGAGGTGAAAACTATTCATGGGCTGGGAAACCGCGATGATAAGTTGCAGTTTATAATGCGCTGTTGATCACTCATCACTCCATCTCTGCCGGGATCGGTGCGAGCGTTGCAAACATGCAGAGAGCTTCGCTGGCTCTTATTTGAGAATTTTCTTTAAAAATTAGCCTGCTGTGGAAGTGTGTCCTTGTCCCAGACGTGCTTCTGCCCTGGGATGAGCTTCCCTAAGCTGAAGATGTGTGCCTGGAGCCCAGCACAAGGTGGTCAGAGTTACTCGGTCAAGTTGTCCCTCTAAGCAATTCTGCTCCGGAGGATTTGGAGTGTAATGGAATGGCCTTGTTTTGCCAACCCACATGTGAACCTTTTGCTGGCAGCTCTCTTGTGCCAAAAGAATTGCAGCTTTGACCCTACGTTGGTAGAGATGTGCTTCCAGGAGTGCTTGTTCTGAGCTGGGTTAGGGGGAAGGAAGTTTTTTTACAAAATAAGGGCATTACTTGCATTTTTTGAGGAAGTCTGTGTAATTTTAGTTACTGTCAGATGTTCTTTCCCCCCATTTTTATTTTATTAGGTTGGCATGGGTTTTGATGTCTTAAGGGCTTTGTGTGCAAAGCCCGCAACGTCTGAAGAGAAGCAGTACATTTGGATTCAGAGTGTAATCTTAGGATGGCTGCTAATCTGAATAAGATAAAAAAAAAGAAATCTTGATGGGTTTTAAAACTTACTTTAATTAAGGTTTTTCCTTTCATCTCACCAAAGCCCTGAATTAGCTCCTTCATTCTCCCACAAATATGAATAGTCCTCACTGTGTATAGACACTCTCGCTCGCCCGGAGCTTCAGCAGAAGGGCCAAACCCGGCTTCAGTAACACACGTGCCCAGAAGGCTGGGGGAATTAAATCAGGGTTTGTGCAGAGCAAAAAAGGGCCAAACTATCCAGCTGCCTCTACGGTAAGCTGGAGGATGCTGAAATTCCCCTGCGGAGTCTTGTGCTCTCCAGCTTTCTCTCTTGAGGAGCGTGGGACCGGGGTAGCTGCCGTGCCCTGCCCGTGGTGTGCGGATTTGACACGGCAGATTGCTGCTCTGTAGTGGCTTCTCTGTACATTTATCCCTTTTTTTGGTGCTGAGCGCCCTTGGATGGTTTTGTTCCATACGCTTTGCCCCCGGAGGGGTGTGGGAGATGACTGTTAGTTGGAGCTGGATGCAGCGGGGACTTGGACCCAGGTCTCCTTGGCTGGGAGAGGATGCTGTGAGCTGCTCAAGACATTCTTGGTGAGATTTCTGCGAAAACTGGCGTCTTCCTGCACAACATTGTGGCCCCAAAGAATTGGTGTTTCTCAAAACAAGTTTTTTCAACCGGCATTTTTCTAATAGCTCCAGTCTGAAGTTCTCATGTGCCTTCCTTGCCGTGAGAGGTTGTTGCTCGGGCATCACTGGATAAACACCAGATGGATGAAGGGCAGTTGGGGCTGTGGGTCCCATCCACTGCAGGGCAATCTTGGGCACAGCCATGGCACGGGCTGTACGTTCCCTTTCCCTGAATGCACGAGCTCCGAGAGACCATTTGGAGAGCCTGTTCGGTGGGGTGACCCGCTCGCTGCAAAGTTTAGCCCAGGCACGGTGCCAGCCAGAAGCAAGGCTGACAAATAATCAGAAATCAAAGGAGCCACCTGCACGCCGCGGGAAGCTGCTCACCGGGTGGTAAGCGAGCTTTGCCAGCGCTCATCGCCGAGCCTTGTTCTGCAGCCCCAGGGGAGGCGGCGCAGGAGGGGGTCGCTCCCTCCCTGGCCTCCCCGTGCCCTCGTTAAGAGACTTTTAGAAGGACACGAGGTGAGATCGTGGCTGGACAGATGTCCAGACATTGCTTCGTCTGGGGGGGAAGCGTTGAGAGTGATGGGGCTGGAGCATCTTTGGGGGTGCTGATACTGCGGCAGAGGAGAGGGGGACAGTCTTGTTGAGCCAAGACTGTCACCATGTGAAATTCCCTCTCTGAGCGGAGAGCACTCCTTTGGCTGCGCCAACCCGTGGGCTGCATTGCCGACAAATAGCTGGGGAGGAAAATTAGGTCTTTTTAAGAGCGTTTTTATCCTCTGCTGGTTGGTAAGAATGGACCCGGCGAGCGGGAGGGAGGGAGGGAGGCAGAGGGGTGGCGTGATATGCAGATGTCTGTGTCACATGCACACGCATCGGCTGCACTCCTCGATGTGTTTTCACCCAGCTCGGAGGCTGGCAGCTCACAATTCTTACTTCAGAGGGCAGATAGTATTTATTTTGGAGAGAGAGCGAGCAGACGTGAGGTGCGCATGCATGTAGTTGCTTGTTTTTTATGTCAAAGGAAGACATACTGAATCACAGCCGCTGTCCAGCCTCTAGCCACCCCACGCCTCTAACCCCCAGAAGGATCTAGCCCAACATAGCCAATTTTTGGTCCCATCAGCCTTGATAGGATCAGTTTTAAACAGCTGGCTAGGAAAATTCACTCTCCTGCCATTCTTCCGAGGGTGTAATAGAGGAATCGGAGGAGTCCCTGCCCTCTTGCTGATACACCCACCCTCTGGAAGAGACGGGGAAGCCAGTCTCTAACGCACTGGGAAAGGAAGCTCGGCTTGAAAAGCTGGGCCAAAAATGGAGGATTTTTATAGCATACAAATGTTACCTGTAGCTATTTATACGCCCTCCTAAAAGTCTAGATATACCCTCTCCCTGCTTCGGTGCTGCTGGCCGGAGAATATTCTTATATTAGGTGTTTTCAGCAGCATGGGGACGTTCTCCAGCCATCACCATAGTGCAGGACCATATTTTTCCAATGCTGTTCCTGAGAGAAGAGGACGATTCATGGGCTGTGACCTCTGTTGCTTTTCATTTATTGTAGAGTAACACGAGAAGTTGCTGTTGGAACGTGTTATTTTTCACGCTCACGTACAGAGCCGAGACCGCAGTTGTGAGTGAAGCACCGCAGTGCTCCTCGCGCTGGGATAGGTGATGCAGTTTGTCCCTTTGGTACCTGATGACCAGGGTGATGGTACCTCTGTCTCTTGTTAGGAGAGATGGTGGTGTTTGCAGGGTGGATTTCATTTGCTGCTGTCAGAGAAATCACTTTGGTTCAACAAGGCCAAGTGCTGGGTCCTGCACTGGGGCCACAACAACCCCCTGCAGTGCTCCAGGCCTGGGGACGAGGGGCTGGAAAGCTGCCCGGCAGGAAAAGGACCTGGGGGTATTGGTCGGCAGTAACTGAATGAGCTGGCATGTGCCCAGGTGGCCAAAAAGGCCAAAGG